>NC_133184.1:58955000-59035420 GCF_049306965.1 Danio rerio | reverse complement strand
CCCTAACCCTAACCCTAACCCTAACCCTAACCCTAACCCTAACCCTAACCCTAACCCTAACCCTAACCCTAACCCTAACCCTAACCCTAACCCTAACCCTAACCCTAACCCTAACCCTAACCCTAACCCTAACCCTAACCCTAACCCTAACCCTAACCCTAACCCTAACCCTAACCCTAACCCTAACCCTAACCCTAACCCTAACCCTAACCCTAACCCTAACCCTAACCCTAACCCTAACCCTAACCCTAACCCTAACCCTAACCCTAACCCTAACCCTAACCCTAACCCTAACCCTAACCCTAACCCTAACCCTAACCCTAACCCTAACCCTAACCCTAACCCTAACCCTAACCCTAACCCTAACCCTAACCCTAACCCTAACCCTAACCCTAACCCTAACCCTAACCCTAACCCTAACCCTAACCCTAACCCTAACCCTAACCCTAACCCTAACCCTAACCCTAACCCTAACCCTAACCCTAACCCTAACCCTAACCCTAACCCTAACCCTAACCCTAACCCTAACCCTAACCCTAACCCTAACCCTAACCCTAACCCTAACCCTAACCCTAACCCTAACCCTAACCCTAACCCTAATATCGATATTTTTGCACAGCCCTGATTCAATCGAGTAATAACATTTGAAGCGGGTCTTCAAAACACAGCAAAAATAATAAATATTACAATTGATAAATAAATTCAAAAAAATTCTAATATTTTTATATTCTAATATGAAACATTTTTGATTATCAGTTACCCTAACCCAGCCAGTGCCTCCAGCTCTGCACCTCGCCTGCGGAAACATCGATGTTCTCGATGAAATGAGTCTCCAACTCGGAGCATTTAATAAATTGATGTCAAAAAGTACACAACAAGACAATAGAAAATGTAAGTTTATGACGCACCACAAAGTGCCGATATTCAGTTTTGGGAAACATCGAGAAAAATCGAAACATCGAGAAAGTGTGAAAACAGAGAGAGAGAGAGTGTTAGGAAGCCACGCCCACTGAGAAGTCTATATAAATGAGCTGATGTGAAGTATTCCAGCCATTCAGTTGCTCAAACTAGCCTGAGGAAGGAAAAGAAACTCCGAAACGTCGCGATCAGGTTTGAGCAGTACATTTAGGGCCTCCATTTCAAAACGCAAATGGGAGAGAGCCACATTATTTGATCTCATGGGAAAGTAAAATAAATGTATTAAGTCCACAAAGACAAAACTTTATTAATTTACAAAAATCGACCGCACTCTTCAACACATCTCTAACCCGGGTGACCTTTCACACCTAAAACTTAACCCAAGTGCCTAGAGCCCTAAGACCAGGGACCCTAAGACCCCGAACCCTACCCAAACGCTGAATTAGCGTTACACACATACCTAAAACTTGGTGGGTAATTTTTTCACAGCAACTTGGTTGTGTTGCGGGCTGACGCTGGCCTTTCTCGATGTCGTTCGGATCCGTTCGGCCGACTCGGACGCCGCGGGCGTGGCGGGCAGTTGATGTCGATGGACCGTGCATAACCGGGGATGGACTCAGTCCAACCTCTGGATTTTTCCTCACCCTAACCCAGCCAGTGCCTCCAGCTCTGCACCTCGCCTGCTGCGGACGGGAACGCCGGCGGATCCATCGATGTCGGGGAAATGAGTCTCCAACTCGGAGCATTTAATAAATTGATGTCAAAAAGTACACAACAAGACAATAGAAAATGTAACGCTAAGTTTATGACGCACCACAAAGTGCCGATATTCAGTTTTGGGAAACATCGAGAAAAATCGAAACATCGAGAAAGTGTGAAAACAGAGAGAGAGAGAGTGTTAGGAAGCCACGCCCACTGAGAAGTCTATATAAATGAGCTGATGTGAAGTATTCCAGCCATTCAGTTGCTCAAACTAGCCTGAGGAAGGAAAAGAAACTCCGAAACGTCGCGATCAGGTTTGAGCAGTACATTTGGGCCTCCATTTCAAAACGCAAATGGGAGAGAGCCACATTATTTGATCTCATGGGAAAGTAAAATAAATGTATTAAGTCCACAAAGACAAAACTTTATTAATTTACAAAAATCGACACTCTTCAACACATCTCTAAACCCAACCCGGGTCCACACCTAAAACCCAATTAGAGCCCTAAGACCACTAAACAACCCTAAAACGCTGAATTAGCGTTACACACAACCTAAAACTTGGTGGGTAATTTTTTCACCAACCCTGTGTTGCGAACTGACGCTGGCCTGAATCTCGTTACACACATCCTAAAACTTGGTGGGTAATTTTTTCACAGCAACTTGGTTGTGTTGCGGGCTGACGCTGGCCTTTCTCGATGTCGTTCGGATCCGTTCGGCCGACTCGGACGCCCGGGCGTGGCTCTTGATGTCGATGGACCGTGCATAACCGGGGATGGACTCAGTCCCACCTCTGGATTTTTCCTCACCCTAACCCAGCCAGTGCCTCCAGCTCTGCACCTCGCCTGCTGCGGACGGGAACGCCGGCGGATCCATCGATGTCGGGGAAATGAGTCTCCAACTCGGAGCATTTAATAAATTGATGTCAAAAAGTACACAACAAGACAATAGAAAATGTAACGCTAAGTTTATGACGCACCACAAAGTGCCGATATTCAGTTTTGGGAAACATCGAGAAAAATCGAAACATCGAGAAAGTGTGAAAACAGAGAGAGAGAGAGTGTTAGGAAGCCACGCCCACTGAGAAGTCTATATAAATGAGCTGATGTGAAGTATTCCAGCCATTCAGTTGCTCAAACTAGCCTGAGGAAGGAAAAGAAACTCCGAAACGTCGCGATCAGGTTTGAGCAGTACATTTAGGGCCTCCATTTCAAAACGCAAATGGGAGAGAGCCACATTATTTGATCTCATGGGAAAGTAAAATAAATGTATTAAGTCCACAAAGACAAAACTTTATTAATTTACAAAAATCGACCGCACTCTTCAACACATCTCTAAACCCAACCCGGGTGACCTTTCACACCTAAAACTTAACCCAAGTGCCTAGAGCCCTAAGACCAGGGACCCTAAGACCCCGAACCCTACCCAAACGCTGAATTAGCGTTACACACATACCTAAAACTTGGTGGGTAATTTTTTCACAGCAACTTGGTTGTGTTGCGGGCTGACGCTGGCCTTTCTCGATGTCGTTCGGATCCGTTCGGCCGACTCGGACGCCGCGGGCGTGGCGGGCAGTTGATGTCGATGGACCGTGCATAACCGGGGATGGACTCAGTCCAACCTCTGGATTTTTCCTCACCCTAACCCAGCCAGTGCCTCCAGCTCTGCACCTCGCCTGCTGCGGACGGGAACGCCGGCGGATCCATCGATGTCGGGGAAATGAGTCTCCAACTCGGAGCATTTAATAAATTGATGTCAAAAAGTACACAACAAGACAATAGAAAATGTAACGCTAAGTTTATGACGCACCACAAAGTGCCGATATTCAGTTTTGGGAAACATCGAGAAAAATCGAAACATCGAGAAAGTGTGAAAACAGAGAGAGAGAGAGTGTTAGGAAGCCACGCCCACTGAGAAGTCTATATAAATGAGCTGATGTGAAGTATTCCAGCCATTCAGTTGCTCAAACTAGCCTGAGGAAGGAAAAGAAACTCCGAAACGTCGCGATCAGGTTTGAGCAGTACATTTAGGGCCTCCATTTCAAAACGCAAATGGGAGAGAGCCACATTATTTGATCTCATGGGAAAGTAAAATAAATGTATTAAGTCCACAAAGACAAAACTTTATTAATTTACAAAAATCGACCGCACTCTTCAACACATCTCTAAACCCAACCCGGGTGACCTTTCACACCTAAAACTTAACCCAAGTGCCTAGAGCCCTAAGACCAGGGACCCTAAGACCCCGAACCCTACCCAAACGCTGAATTAGCGTTACACACATACCTAAAACTTGGTGGGTAATTTTTTCACAGCAACTTGGTTGTGTTGCGGGCTGACGCTGGCCTTTCTCGATGTCGTTCGGATCCGTTCGGCCGACTCGGACGCCGCGGGCGTGGCGGGCAGTTGATGTCGATGGACCGTGCATAACCGGGGATGGACTCAGTCCAACCTCTGGATTTTTCCTCACCCTAACCCAGCCAGTGCCTCCAGCTCTGCACCTCGCCTGCTGCGGACGGGAACGCCGGCGGATCCATCGATGTCGGGGAAATGAGTCTCCAACTCGGAGCATTTAATAAATTGATGTCAAAAAGTACACAACAAGACAATAGAAAATGTAACGCTAAGTTTATGACGCACCACAAAGTGCCGATATTCAGTTTTGGGAAACATCGAGAAAAATCGAAACATCGAGAAAGTGTGAAAACAGAGAGAGAGAGAGTGTTAGGAAGCCACGCCCACTGAGAAGTCTATATAAATGAGCTGATGTGAAGTATTCCAGCCATTCAGTTGCTCAAACTAGCCTGAGGAAGGAAAAGAAACTCCGAAACGTCGCGATCAGGTTTGAGCAGTACATTTAGGGCCTCCATTTCAAAACGCAAATGGGAGAGAGCCACATTATTTGATCTCATGGGAAAGTAAAATAAATGTATTAAGTCCACAAAGACAAAACTTTATTAATTTACAAAAATCGACCGCACTCTTCAACACATCTCTAAACCCAACCCGGGTGACCTTTCACACCTAAAACTTAACCCAAGTGCCTAGAGCCCTAAGACCAGGGACCCTAAGACCCCGAACCCTACCCAAACGCTGAATTAGCGTTACACACATACCTAAAACTTGGTGGGTAATTTTTTCACAGCAACTTGGTTGTGTTGCGGGCTGACGCTGGCCTTTCTCGATGTCGTTCGGATCCGTTCGGCCGACTCGGACGCCGCGGGCGTGGCGGGCAGTTGATGTCGATGGACCGTGCATAACCGGGGATGGACTCAGTCCAACCTCTGGATTTTTCCTCACCCTAACCCAGCCAGTGCCTCCAGCTCTGCACCTCGCCTGCTGCGGACGGGAACGCCGGCGGATCCATCGATGTCGGGGAAATGAGTCTCCAACTCGGAGCATTTAATAAATTGATGTCAAAAAGTACACAACAAGACAATAGAAAATGTAACGCTAAGTTTATGACGCACCACAAAGTGCCGATATTCAGTTTTGGGAAACATCGAGAAAAATCGAAACATCGAGAAAGTGTGAAAACAGAGAGAGAGAGAGTGTTAGGAAGCCACGCCCACTGAGAAGTCTATATAAATGAGCTGATGTGAAGTATTCCAGCCATTCAGTTGCTCAAACTAGCCTGAGGAAGGAAAAGAAACTCCGAAACGTCGCGATCAGGTTTGAGCAGTACATTTAGGGCCTCCATTTCAAAACGCAAATGGGAGAGAGCCACATTATTTGATCTCATGGGAAAGTAAAATAAATGTATTAAGTCCACAAAGACAAAACTTTATTAATTTACAAAAATCGACCGCACTCTTCAACACATCTCTAAACCCAACCCGGGTGACCTTTCACACCTAAAACTTAACCCAAGTGCCTAGAGCCCTAAGACCAGGGACCCTAAGACCCCGAACCCTACCCAAACGCTGAATTAGCGTTACACACATACCTAAAACTTGGTGGGTAATTTTTTCACAGCAACTTGGTTGTGTTGCGGGCTGACGCTGGCCTTTCTCGATGTCGTTCGGATCCGTTCGGCCGACTCGGACGCCGCGGGCGTGGCGGGCAGTTGATGTCGATGGACCGTGCATAACCGGGGATGGACTCAGTCCAACCTCTGGATTTTTCCTCACCCTAACCCAGCCAGTGCCTCCAGCTCTGCACCTCGCCTGCTGCGGACGGGAACGCCGGCGGATCCATCGATGTCGGGGAAATGAGTCTCCAACTCGGAGCATTTAATAAATTGATGTCAAAAAGTACACAACAAGACAATAGAAAATGTAACGCTAAGTTTATGACGCACCACAAAGTGCCGATATTCAGTTTTGGGAAACATCGAGAAAAATCGAAACATCGAGAAAGTGTGAAAACAGAGAGAGAGAGAGTGTTAGGAAGCCACGCCCACTGAGAAGTCTATATAAATGAGCTGATGTGAAGTATTCCAGCCATTCAGTTGCTCAAACTAGCCTGAGGAAGGAAAAGAAACTCCGAAACGTCGCGATCAGGTTTGAGCAGTACATTTAGGGCCTCCATTTCAAAACGCAAATGGGAGAGAGCCACATTATTTGATCTCATGGGAAAGTAAAATAAATGTATTAAGTCCACAAAGACAAAACTTTATTAATTTACAAAAATCGACCGCACTCTTCAACACATCTCTAAACCCAACCCGGGTGACCTTTCACACCTAAAACTTAACCCAAGTGCCTAGAGCCCTAAGACCAGGGACCCTAAGACCCCGAACCCTACCCAAACGCTGAATTAGCGTTACACACATACCTAAAACTTGGTGGGTAATTTTTTCACAGCAACTTGGTTGTGTTGCGGGCTGACGCTGGCCTTTCTCGATGTCGTTCGGATCCGTTCGGCCGACTCGGACGCCGCGGGCGTGGCGGGCAGTTGATGTCGATGGACCGTGCATAACCGGGGATGGACTCAGTCCAACCTCTGGATTTTTCCTCACCCTAACCCAGCCAGTGCCTCCAGCTCTGCACCTCGCCTGCTGCGGACGGGAACGCCGGCGGATCCATCGATGTCGGGGAAATGAGTCTCCAACTCGGAGCATTTAATAAATTGATGTCAAAAAGTACACAACAAGACAATAGAAAATGTAACGCTAAGTTTATGACGCACCACAAAGTGCCGATATTCAGTTTTGGGAAACATCGAGAAAAATCGAAACATCGAGAAAGTGTGAAAACAGAGAGAGAGAGAGTGTTAGGAAGCCACGCCCACTGAGAAGTCTATATAAATGAGCTGATGTGAAGTATTCCAGCCATTCAGTTGCTCAAACTAGCCTGAGGAAGGAAAAGAAACTCCGAAACGTCGCGATCAGGTTTGAGCAGTACATTTAGGGCCTCCATTTCAAAACGCAAATGGGAGAGAGCCACATTATTTGATCTCATGGGAAAGTAAAATAAATGTATTAAGTCCACAAAGACAAAACTTTATTAATTTACAAAAATCGACCGCACTCTTCAACACATCTCTAAACCCAACCCGGGTGACCTTTCACACCTAAAACTTAACCCAAGTGCCTAGAGCCCTAAGACCAGGGACCCTAAGACCCCGAACCCTACCCAAACGCTGAATTAGCGTTACACACATACCTAAAACTTGGTGGGTAATTTTTTCACAGCAACTTGGTTGTGTTGCGGGCTGACGCTGGCCTTTCTCGATGTCGTTCGGATCCGTTCGGCCGACTCGGACGCCGCGGGCGTGGCGGGCAGTTGATGTCGATGGACCGTGCATAACCGGGGATGGACTCAGTCCAACCTCTGGATTTTTCCTCACCCTAACCCAGCCAGTGCCTCCAGCTCTGCACCTCGCCTGCTGCGGACGGGAACGCCGGCGGATCCATCGATGTCGGGGAAATGAGTCTCCAACTCGGAGCATTTAATAAATTGATGTCAAAAAGTACACAACAAGACAATAGAAAATGTAACGCTAAGTTTATGACGCACCACAAAGTGCCGATATTCAGTTTTGGGAAACATCGAGAAAAATCGAAACATCGAGAAAGTGTGAAAACAGAGAGAGAGAGAGTGTTAGGAAGCCACGCCCACTGAGAAGTCTATATAAATGAGCTGATGTGAAGTATTCCAGCCATTCAGTTGCTCAAACTAGCCTGAGGAAGGAAAAGAAACTCCGAAACGTCGCGATCAGGTTTGAGCAGTACATTTAGGGCCTCCATTTCAAAACGCAAATGGGAGAGAGCCACATTATTTGATCTCATGGGAAAGTAAAATAAATGTATTAAGTCCACAAAGACAAAACTTTATTAATTTACAAAAATCGACCGCACTCTTCAACACATCTCTAAACCCAACCCGGGTGACCTTTCACACCTAAAACTTAACCCAAGTGCCTAGAGCCCTAAGACCAGGGACCCTAAGACCCCGAACCCTACCCAAACGCTGAATTAGCGTTACACACATACCTAAAACTTGGTGGGTAATTTTTTCACAGCAACTTGGTTGTGTTGCGGGCTGACGCTGGCCTTTCTCGATGTCGTTCGGATCCGTTCGGCCGACTCGGACGCCGCGGGCGTGGCGGGCAGTTGATGTCGATGGACCGTGCATAACCGGGGATGGACTCAGTCCAACCTCTGGATTTTTCCTCACCCTAACCCAGCCAGTGCCTCCAGCTCTGCACCTCGCCTGCTGCGGACGGGAACGCCGGCGGATCCATCGATGTCGGGGAAATGAGTCTCCAACTCGGAGCATTTAATAAATTGATGTCAAAAAGTACACAACAAGACAATAGAAAATGTAACGCTAAGTTTATGACGCACCACAAAGTGCCGATATTCAGTTTTGGGAAACATCGAGAAAAATCGAAACATCGAGAAAGTGTGAAAACAGAGAGAGAGAGAGTGTTAGGAAGCCACGCCCACTGAGAAGTCTATATAAATGAGCTGATGTGAAGTATTCCAGCCATTCAGTTGCTCAAACTAGCCTGAGGAAGGAAAAGAAACTCCGAAACGTCGCGATCAGGTTTGAGCAGTACATTTAGGGCCTCCATTTCAAAACGCAAATGGGAGAGAGCCACATTATTTGATCTCATGGGAAAGTAAAATAAATGTATTAAGTCCACAAAGACAAAACTTTATTAATTTACAAAAATCGACCGCACTCTTCAACACATCTCTAAACCCAACCCGGGTGACCTTTCACACCTAAAACTTAACCCAAGTGCCTAGAGCCCTAAGACCAGGGACCCTAAGACCCCGAACCCTACCCAAACGCTGAATTAGCGTTACACACATACCTAAAACTTGGTGGGTAATTTTTTCACAGCAACTTGGTTGTGTTGCGGGCTGACGCTGGCCTTTCTCGATGTCGTTCGGATCCGTTCGGCCGACTCGGACGCCGCGGGCGTGGCGGGCAGTTGATGTCGATGGACCGTGCATAACCGGGGATGGACTCAGTCCAACCTCTGGATTTTTCCTCACCCTAACCCAGCCAGTGCCTCCAGCTCTGCACCTCGCCTGCTGCGGACGGGAACGCCGGCGGATCCATCGATGTCGGGGAAATGAGTCTCCAACTCGGAGCATTTAATAAATTGATGTCAAAAAGTACACAACAAGACAATAGAAAATGTAACGCTAAGTTTATGACGCACCACAAAGTGCCGATATTCAGTTTTGGGAAACATCGAGAAAAATCGAAACATCGAGAAAGTGTGAAAACAGAGAGAGAGAGAGTGTTAGGAAGCCACGCCCACTGAGAAGTCTATATAAATGAGCTGATGTGAAGTATTCCAGCCATTCAGTTGCTCAAACTAGCCTGAGGAAGGAAAAGAAACTCCGAAACGTCGCGATCAGGTTTGAGCAGTACATTTAGGGCCTCCATTTCAAAACGCAAATGGGAGAGAGCCACATTATTTGATCTCATGGGAAAGTAAAATAAATGTATTAAGTCCACAAAGACAAAACTTTATTAATTTACAAAAATCGACCGCACTCTTCAACACATCTCTAAACCCAACCCGGGTGACCTTTCACACCTAAAACTTAACCCAAGTGCCTAGAGCCCTAAGACCAGGGACCCTAAGACCCCGAACCCTACCCAAACGCTGAATTAGCGTTACACACATACCTAAAACTTGGTGGGTAATTTTTTCACAGCAACTTGGTTGTGTTGCGGGCTGACGCTGGCCTTTCTCGATGTCGTTCGGATCCGTTCGGCCGACTCGGACGCCGCGGGCGTGGCGGGCAGTTGATGTCGATGGACCGTGCATAACCGGGGATGGACTCAGTCCAACCTCTGGATTTTTCCTCACCCTAACCCAGCCAGTGCCTCCAGCTCTGCACCTCGCCTGCTGCGGACGGGAACGCCGGCGGATCCATCGATGTCGGGGAAATGAGTCTCCAACTCGGAGCATTTAATAAATTGATGTCAAAAAGTACACAACAAGACAATAGAAAATGTAACGCTAAGTTTATGACGCACCACAAAGTGCCGATATTCAGTTTTGGGAAACATCGAGAAAAATCGAAACATCGAGAAAGTGTGAAAACAGAGAGAGAGAGAGTGTTAGGAAGCCACGCCCACTGAGAAGTCTATATAAATGAGCTGATGTGAAGTATTCCAGCCATTCAGTTGCTCAAACTAGCCTGAGGAAGGAAAAGAAACTCCGAAACGTCGCGATCAGGTTTGAGCAGTACATTTAGGGCCTCCATTTCAAAACGCAAATGGGAGAGAGCCACATTATTTGATCTCATGGGAAAGTAAAATAAATGTATTAAGTCCACAAAGACAAAACTTTATTAATTTACAAAAATCGACCGCACTCTTCAACACATCTCTAAACCCAACCCGGGTGACCTTTCACACCTAAAACTTAACCCAAGTGCCTAGAGCCCTAAGACCAGGGACCCTAAGACCCCGAACCCTACCCAAACGCTGAATTAGCGTTACACACATACCTAAAACTTGGTGGGTAATTTTTTCACAGCAACTTGGTTGTGTTGCGGGCTGACGCTGGCCTTTCTCGATGTCGTTCGGATCCGTTCGGCCGACTCGGACGCCGCGGGCGTGGCGGGCAGTTGATGTCGATGGACCGTGCATAACCGGGGATGGACTCAGTCCAACCTCTGGATTTTTCCTCACCCTAACCCAGCCAGTGCCTCCAGCTCTGCACCTCGCCTGCTGCGGACGGGAACGCCGGCGGATCCATCGATGTCGGGGAAATGAGTCTCCAACTCGGAGCATTTAATAAATTGATGTCAAAAAGTACACAACAAGACAATAGAAAATGTAACGCTAAGTTTATGACGCACCACAAAGTGCCGATATTCAGTTTTGGGAAACATCGAGAAAAATCGAAACATCGAGAAAGTGTGAAAACAGAGAGAGAGAGAGTGTTAGGAAGCCACGCCCACTGAGAAGTCTATATAAATGAGCTGATGTGAAGTATTCCAGCCATTCAGTTGCTCAAACTAGCCTGAGGAAGGAAAAGAAACTCCGAAACGTCGCGATCAGGTTTGAGCAGTACATTTAGGGCCTCCATTTCAAAACGCAAATGGGAGAGAGCCACATTATTTGATCTCATGGGAAAGTAAAATAAATGTATTAAGTCCACAAAGACAAAACTTTATTAATTTACAAAAATCGACCGCACTCTTCAACACATCTCTAAACCCAACCCGGGTGACCTTTCACACCTAAAACTTAACCCAAGTGCCTAGAGCCCTAAGACCAGGGACCCTAAGACCCCGAACCCTACCCAAACGCTGAATTAGCGTTACACACATACCTAAAACTTGGTGGGTAATTTTTTCACAGCAACTTGGTTGTGTTGCGGGCTGACGCTGGCCTTTCTCGATGTCGTTCGGATCCGTTCGGCCGACTCGGACGCCGCGGGCGTGGCGGGCAGTTGATGTCGATGGACCGTGCATAACCGGGGATGGACTCAGTCCAACCTCTGGATTTTTCCTCACCCTAACCCAGCCAGTGCCTCCAGCTCTGCACCTCGCCTGCTGCGGACGGGAACGCCGGCGGATCCATCGATGTCGGGGAAATGAGTCTCCAACTCGGAGCATTTAATAAATTGATGTCAAAAAGTACACAACAAGACAATAGAAAATGTAACGCTAAGTTTATGACGCACCACAAAGTGCCGATATTCAGTTTTGGGAAACATCGAGAAAAATCGAAACATCGAGAAAGTGTGAAAACAGAGAGAGAGAGAGTGTTAGGAAGCCACGCCCACTGAGAAGTCTATATAAATGAGCTGATGTGAAGTATTCCAGCCATTCAGTTGCTCAAACTAGCCTGAGGAAGGAAAAGAAACTCCGAAACGTCGCGATCAGGTTTGAGCAGTACATTTAGGGCCTCCATTTCAAAACGCAAATGGGAGAGAGCCACATTATTTGATCTCATGGGAAAGTAAAATAAATGTATTAAGTCCACAAAGACAAAACTTTATTAATTTACAAAAATCGACCGCACTCTTCAACACATCTCTAAACCCAACCCGGGTGACCTTTCACACCTAAAACTTAACCCAAGTGCCTAGAGCCCTAAGACCAGGGACCCTAAGACCCCGAACCCTACCCAAACGCTGAATTAGCGTTACACACATACCTAAAACTTGGTGGGTAATTTTTTCACAGCAACTTGGTTGTGTTGCGGGCTGACGCTGGCCTTTCTCGATGTCGTTCGGATCCGTTCGGCCGACTCGGACGCCGCGGGCGTGGCGGGCAGTTGATGTCGATGGACCGTGCATAACCGGGGATGGACTCAGTCCAACCTCTGGATTTTTCCTCACCCTAACCCAGCCAGTGCCTCCAGCTCTGCACCTCGCCTGCTGCGGACGGGAACGCCGGCGGATCCATCGATGTCGGGGAAATGAGTCTCCAACTCGGAGCATTTAATAAATTGATGTCAAAAAGTACACAACAAGACAATAGAAAATGTAACGCTAAGTTTATGACGCACCACAAAGTGCCGATATTCAGTTTTGGGAAACATCGAGAAAAATCGAAACATCGAGAAAGTGTGAAAACAGAGAGAGAGAGAGTGTTAGGAAGCCACGCCCACTGAGAAGTCTATATAAATGAGCTGATGTGAAGTATTCCAGCCATTCAGTTGCTCAAACTAGCCTGAGGAAGGAAAAGAAACTCCGAAACGTCGCGATCAGGTTTGAGCAGTACATTTAGGGCCTCCATTTCAAAACGCAAATGGGAGAGAGCCACATTATTTGATCTCATGGGAAAGTAAAATAAATGTATTAAGTCCACAAAGACAAAACTTTATTAATTTACAAAAATCGACCGCACTCTTCAACACATCTCTAAACCCAACCCGGGTGACCTTTCACACCTAAAACTTAACCCAAGTGCCTAGAGCCCTAAGACCAGGGACCCTAAGACCCCGAACCCTACCCAAACGCTGAATTAGCGTTACACACATACCTAAAACTTGGTGGGTAATTTTTTCACAGCAACTTGGTTGTGTTGCGGGCTGACGCTGGCCTTTCTCGATGTCGTTCGGATCCGTTCGGCCGACTCGGACGCCGCGGGCGTGGCGGGCAGTTGATGTCGATGGACCGTGCATAACCGGGGATGGACTCAGTCCAACCTCTGGATTTTTCCTCACCCTAACCCAGCCAGTGCCTCCAGCTCTGCACCTCGCCTGCTGCGGACGGGAACGCCGGCGGATCCATCGATGTCGGGGAAATGAGTCTCCAACTCGGAGCATTTAATAAATTGATGTCAAAAAGTACACAACAAGACAATAGAAAATGTAACGCTAAGTTTATGACGCACCACAAAGTGCCGATATTCAGTTTTGGGAAACATCGAGAAAAATCGAAACATCGAGAAAGTGTGAAAACAGAGAGAGAGAGAGTGTTAGGAAGCCACGCCCACTGAGAAGTCTATATAAATGAGCTGATGTGAAGTATTCCAGCCATTCAGTTGCTCAAACTAGCCTGAGGAAGGAAAAGAAACTCCGAAACGTCGCGATCAGGTTTGAGCAGTACATTTAGGGCCTCCATTTCAAAACGCAAATGGGAGAGAGCCACATTATTTGATCTCATGGGAAAGTAAAATAAATGTATTAAGTCCACAAAGACAAAACTTTATTAATTTACAAAAATCGACCGCACTCTTCAACACATCTCTAAACCCAACCCGGGTGACCTTTCACACCTAAAACTTAACCCAAGTGCCTAGAGCCCTAAGACCAGGGACCCTAAGACCCCGAACCCTACCCAAACGCTGAATTAGCGTTACACACATACCTAAAACTTGGTGGGTAATTTTTTCACAGCAACTTGGTTGTGTTGCGGGCTGACGCTGGCCTTTCTCGATGTCGTTCGGATCCGTTCGGCCGACTCGGACGCCGCGGGCGTGGCGGGCAGTTGATGTCGATGGACCGTGCATAACCGGGGATGGACTCAGTCCAACCTCTGGATTTTTCCTCACCCTAACCCAGCCAGTGCCTCCAGCTCTGCACCTCGCCTGCTGCGGACGGGAACGCCGGCGGATCCATCGATGTCGGGGAAATGAGTCTCCAACTCGGAGCATTTAATAAATTGATGTCAAAAAGTACACAACAAGACAATAGAAAATGTAACGCTAAGTTTATGACGCACCACAAAGTGCCGATATTCAGTTTTGGGAAACATCGAGAAAAATCGAAACATCGAGAAAGTGTGAAAACAGAGAGAGAGAGAGTGTTAGGAAGCCACGCCCACTGAGAAGTCTATATAAATGAGCTGATGTGAAGTATTCCAGCCATTCAGTTGCTCAAACTAGCCTGAGGAAGGAAAAGAAACTCCGAAACGTCGCGATCAGGTTTGAGCAGTACATTTAGGGCCTCCATTTCAAAACGCAAATGGGAGAGAGCCACATTATTTGATCTCATGGGAAAGTAAAATAAATGTATTAAGTCCACAAAGACAAAACTTTATTAATTTACAAAAATCGACCGCACTCTTCAACACATCTCTAAACCCAACCCGGGTGACCTTTCACACCTAAAACTTAACCCAAGTGCCTAGAGCCCTAAGACCAGGGACCCTAAGACCCCGAACCCTACCCAAACGCTGAATTAGCGTTACACACATACCTAAAACTTGGTGGGTAATTTTTTCACAGCAACTTGGTTGTGTTGCGGGCTGACGCTGGCCTTTCTCGATGTCGTTCGGATCCGTTCGGCCGACTCGGACGCCGCGGGCGTGGCGGGCAGTTGATGTCGATGGACCGTGCATAACCGGGGATGGACTCAGTCCAACCTCTGGATTTTTCCTCACCCTAACCCAGCCAGTGCCTCCAGCTCTGCACCTCGCCTGCTGCGGACGGGAACGCCGGCGGATCCATCGATGTCGGGGAAATGAGTCTCCAACTCGGAGCATTTAATAAATTGATGTCAAAAAGTACACAACAAGACAATAGAAAATGTAACGCTAAGTTTATGACGCACCACAAAGTGCCGATATTCAGTTTTGGGAAACATCGAGAAAAATCGAAACATCGAGAAAGTGTGAAAACAGAGAGAGAGAGAGTGTTAGGAAGCCACGCCCACTGAGAAGTCTATATAAATGAGCTGATGTGAAGTATTCCAGCCATTCAGTTGCTCAAACTAGCCTGAGGAAGGAAAAGAAACTCCGAAACGTCGCGATCAGGTTTGAGCAGTACATTTAGGGCCTCCATTTCAAAACGCAAATGGGAGAGAGCCACATTATTTGATCTCATGGGAAAGTAAAATAAATGTATTAAGTCCACAAAGACAAAACTTTATTAATTTACAAAAATCGACCGCACTCTTCAACACATCTCTAAACCCAACCCGGGTGACCTTTCACACCTAAAACTTAACCCAAGTGCCTAGAGCCCTAAGACCAGGGACCCTAAGACCCCGAACCCTACCCAAACGCTGAATTAGCGTTACACACATACCTAAAACTTGGTGGGTAATTTTTTCACAGCAACTTGGTTGTGTTGCGGGCTGACGCTGGCCTTTCTCGATGTCGTTCGGATCCGTTCGGCCGACTCGGACGCCGCGGGCGTGGCGGGCAGTTGATGTCGATGGACCGTGCATAACCGGGGATGGACTCAGTCCAACCTCTGGATTTTTCCTCACCCTAACCCAGCCAGTGCCTCCAGCTCTGCACCTCGCCTGCTGCGGACGGGAACGCCGGCGGATCCATCGATGTCGGGGAAATGAGTCTCCAACTCGGAGCATTTAATAAATTGATGTCAAAAAGTACACAACAAGACAATAGAAAATGTAACGCTAAGTTTATGACGCACCACAAAGTGCCGATATTCAGTTTTGGGAAACATCGAGAAAAATCGAAACATCGAGAAAGTGTGAAAACAGAGAGAGAGAGAGTGTTAGGAAGCCACGCCCACTGAGAAGTCTATATAAATGAGCTGATGTGAAGTATTCCAGCCATTCAGTTGCTCAAACTAGCCTGAGGAAGGAAAAGAAACTCCGAAACGTCGCGATCAGGTTTGAGCAGTACATTTAGGGCCTCCATTTCAAAACGCAAATGGGAGAGAGCCACATTATTTGATCTCATGGGAAAGTAAAATAAATGTATTAAGTCCACAAAGACAAAACTTTATTAATTTACAAAAATCGACCGCACTCTTCAACACATCTCTAAACCCAACCCGGGTGACCTTTCACACCTAAAACTTAACCCAAGTGCCTAGAGCCCTAAGACCAGGGACCCTAAGACCCCGAACCCTACCCAAACGCTGAATTAGCGTTACACACATACCTAAAACTTGGTGGGTAATTTTTTCACAGCAACTTGGTTGTGTTGCGGGCTGACGCTGGCCTTTCTCGATGTCGTTCGGATCCGTTCGGCCGACTCGGACGCCGCGGGCGTGGCGGGCAGTTGATGTCGATGGACCGTGCATAACCGGGGATGGACTCAGTCCAACCTCTGGATTTTTCCTCACCCTAACCCAGCCAGTGCCTCCAGCTCTGCACCTCGCCTGCTGCGGACGGGAACGCCGGCGGATCCATCGATGTCGGGGAAATGAGTCTCCAACTCGGAGCATTTAATAAATTGATGTCAAAAAGTACACAACAAGACAATAGAAAATGTAACGCTAAGTTTATGACGCACCACAAAGTGCCGATATTCAGTTTTGGGAAACATCGAGAAAAATCGAAACATCGAGAAAGTGTGAAAACAGAGAGAGAGAGAGTGTTAGGAAGCCACGCCCACTGAGAAGTCTATATAAATGAGCTGATGTGAAGTATTCCAGCCATTCAGTTGCTCAAACTAGCCTGAGGAAGGAAAAGAAACTCCGAAACGTCGCGATCAGGTTTGAGCAGTACATTTAGGGCCTCCATTTCAAAACGCAAATGGGAGAGAGCCACATTATTTGATCTCATGGGAAAGTAAAATAAATGTATTAAGTCCACAAAGACAAAACTTTATTAATTTACAAAAATCGACCGCACTCTTCAACACATCTCTAAACCCAACCCGGGTGACCTTTCACACCTAAAACTTAACCCAAGTGCCTAGAGCCCTAAGACCAGGGACCCTAAGACCCCGAACCCTACCCAAACGCTGAATTAGCGTTACACACATACCTAAAACTTGGTGGGTAATTTTTTCACAGCAACTTGGTTGTGTTGCGGGCTGACGCTGGCCTTTCTCGATGTCGTTCGGATCCGTTCGGCCGACTCGGACGCCGCGGGCGTGGCGGGCAGTTGATGTCGATGGACCGTGCATAACCGGGGATGGACTCAGTCCAACCTCTGGATTTTTCCTCACCCTAACCCAGCCAGTGCCTCCAGCTCTGCACCTCGCCTGCTGCGGACGGGAACGCCGGCGGATCCATCGATGTCGGGGAAATGAGTCTCCAACTCGGAGCATTTAATAAATTGATGTCAAAAAGTACACAACAAGACAATAGAAAATGTAACGCTAAGTTTATGACGCACCACAAAGTGCCGATATTCAGTTTTGGGAAACATCGAGAAAAATCGAAACATCGAGAAAGTGTGAAAACAGAGAGAGAGAGAGTGTTAGGAAGCCACGCCCACTGAGAAGTCTATATAAATGAGCTGATGTGAAGTATTCCAGCCATTCAGTTGCTCAAACTAGCCTGAGGAAGGAAAAGAAACTCCGAAACGTCGCGATCAGGTTTGAGCAGTACATTTAGGGCCTCCATTTCAAAACGCAAATGGGAGAGAGCCACATTATTTGATCTCATGGGAAAGTAAAATAAATGTATTAAGTCCACAAAGACAAAACTTTATTAATTTACAAAAATCGACCGCACTCTTCAACACATCTCTAAACCCAACCCGGGTGACCTTTCACACCTAAAACTTAACCCAAGTGCCTAGAGCCCTAAGACCAGGGACCCTAAGACCCCGAACCCTACCCAAACGCTGAATTAGCGTTACACACATACCTAAAACTTGGTGGGTAATTTTTTCACAGCAACTTGGTTGTGTTGCGGGCTGACGCTGGCCTTTCTCGATGTCGTTCGGATCCGTTCGGCCGACTCGGACGCCGCGGGCGTGGCGGGCAGTTGATGTCGATGGACCGTGCATAACCGGGGATGGACTCAGTCCAACCTCTGGATTTTTCCTCACCCTAACCCAGCCAGTGCCTCCAGCTCTGCACCTCGCCTGCTGCGGACGGGAACGCCGGCGGATCCATCGATGTCGGGGAAATGAGTCTCCAACTCGGAGCATTTAATAAATTGATGTCAAAAAGTACACAACAAGACAATAGAAAATGTAACGCTAAGTTTATGACGCACCACAAAGTGCCGATATTCAGTTTTGGGAAACATCGAGAAAAATCGAAACATCGAGAAAGTGTGAAAACAGAGAGAGAGAGAGTGTTAGGAAGCCACGCCCACTGAGAAGTCTATATAAATGAGCTGATGTGAAGTATTCCAGCCATTCAGTTGCTCAAACTAGCCTGAGGAAGGAAAAGAAACTCCGAAACGTCGCGATCAGGTTTGAGCAGTACATTTAGGGCCTCCATTTCAAAACGCAAATGGGAGAGAGCCACATTATTTGATCTCATGGGAAAGTAAAATAAATGTATTAAGTCCACAAAGACAAAACTTTATTAATTTACAAAAATCGACCGCACTCTTCAACACATCTCTAAACCCAACCCGGGTGACCTTTCACACCTAAAACTTAACCCAAGTGCCTAGAGCCCTAAGACCAGGGACCCTAAGACCCCGAACCCTACCCAAACGCTGAATTAGCGTTACACACATACCTAAAACTTGGTGGGTAATTTTTTCACAGCAACTTGGTTGTGTTGCGGGCTGACGCTGGCCTTTCTCGATGTCGTTCGGATCCGTTCGGCCGACTCGGACGCCGCGGGCGTGGCGGGCAGTTGATGTCGATGGACCGTGCATAACCGGGGATGGACTCAGTCCAACCTCTGGATTTTTCCTCACCCTAACCCAGCCAGTGCCTCCAGCTCTGCACCTCGCCTGCTGCGGACGGGAACGCCGGCGGATCCATCGATGTCGGGGAAATGAGTCTCCAACTCGGAGCATTTAATAAATTGATGTCAAAAAGTACACAACAAGACAATAGAAAATGTAACGCTAAGTTTATGACGCACCACAAAGTGCCGATATTCAGTTTTGGGAAACATCGAGAAAAATCGAAACATCGAGAAAGTGTGAAAACAGAGAGAGAGAGAGTGTTAGGAAGCCACGCCCACTGAGAAGTCTATATAAATGAGCTGATGTGAAGTATTCCAGCCATTCAGTTGCTCAAACTAGCCTGAGGAAGGAAAAGAAACTCCGAAACGTCGCGATCAGGTTTGAGCAGTACATTTAGGGCCTCCATTTCAAAACGCAAATGGGAGAGAGCCACATTATTTGATCTCATGGGAAAGTAAAATAAATGTATTAAGTCCACAAAGACAAAACTTTATTAATTTACAAAAATCGACCGCACTCTTCAACACATCTCTAAACCCAACCCGGGTGACCTTTCACACCTAAAACTTAACCCAAGTGCCTAGAGCCCTAAGACCAGGGACCCTAAGACCCCGAACCCTACCCAAACGCTGAATTAGCGTTACACACATACCTAAAACTTGGTGGGTAATTTTTTCACAGCAACTTGGTTGTGTTGCGGGCTGACGCTGGCCTTTCTCGATGTCGTTCGGATCCGTTCGGCCGACTCGGACGCCGCGGGCGTGGCGGGCAGTTGATGTCGATGGACCGTGCATAACCGGGGATGGACTCAGTCCAACCTCTGGATTTTTCCTCACCCTAACCCAGCCAGTGCCTCCAGCTCTGCACCTCGCCTGCTGCGGACGGGAACGCCGGCGGATCCATCGATGTCGGGGAAATGAGTCTCCAACTCGGAGCATTTAATAAATTGATGTCAAAAAGTACACAACAAGACAATAGAAAATGTAACGCTAAGTTTATGACGCACCACAAAGTGCCGATATTCAGTTTTGGGAAACATCGAGAAAAATCGAAACATCGAGAAAGTGTGAAAACAGAGAGAGAGAGAGTGTTAGGAAGCCACGCCCACTGAGAAGTCTATATAAATGAGCTGATGTGAAGTATTCCAGCCATTCAGTTGCTCAAACTAGCCTGAGGAAGGAAAAGAAACTCCGAAACGTCGCGATCAGGTTTGAGCAGTACATTTAGGGCCTCCATTTCAAAACGCAAATGGGAGAGAGCCACATTATTTGATCTCATGGGAAAGTAAAATAAATGTATTAAGTCCACAAAGACAAAACTTTATTAATTTACAAAAATCGACCGCACTCTTCAACACATCTCTAAACCCAACCCGGGTGACCTTTCACACCTAAAACTTAACCCAAGTGCCTAGAGCCCTAAGACCAGGGACCCTAAGACCCCGAACCCTACCCAAACGCTGAATTAGCGTTACACACATACCTAAAACTTGGTGGGTAATTTTTTCACAGCAACTTGGTTGTGTTGCGGGCTGACGCTGGCCTTTCTCGATGTCGTTCGGATCCGTTCGGCCGACTCGGACGCCGCGGGCGTGGCGGGCAGTTGATGTCGATGGACCGTGCATAACCGGGGATGGACTCAGTCCAACCTCTGGATTTTTCCTCACCCTAACCCAGCCAGTGCCTCCAGCTCTGCACCTCGCCTGCTGCGGACGGGAACGCCGGCGGATCCATCGATGTCGGGGAAATGAGTCTCCAACTCGGAGCATTTAATAAATTGATGTCAAAAAGTACACAACAAGACAATAGAAAATGTAACGCTAAGTTTATGACGCACCACAAAGTGCCGATATTCAGTTTTGGGAAACATCGAGAAAAATCGAAACATCGAGAAAGTGTGAAAACAGAGAGAGAGAGAGTGTTAGGAAGCCACGCCCACTGAGAAGTCTATATAAATGAGCTGATGTGAAGTATTCCAGCCATTCAGTTGCTCAAACTAGCCTGAGGAAGGAAAAGAAACTCCGAAACGTCGCGATCAGGTTTGAGCAGTACATTTAGGGCCTCCATTTCAAAACGCAAATGGGAGAGAGCCACATTATTTGATCTCATGGGAAAGTAAAATAAATGTATTAAGTCCACAAAGACAAAACTTTATTAATTTACAAAAATCGACCGCACTCTTCAACACATCTCTAAACCCAACCCGGGTGACCTTTCACACCTAAAACTTAACCCAAGTGCCTAGAGCCCTAAGACCAGGGACCCTAAGACCCCGAACCCTACCCAAACGCTGAATTAGCGTTACACACATACCTAAAACTTGGTGGGTAATTTTTTCACAGCAACTTGGTTGTGTTGCGGGCTGACGCTGGCCTTTCTCGATGTCGTTCGGATCCGTTCGGCCGACTCGGACGCCGCGGGCGTGGCGGGCAGTTGATGTCGATGGACCGTGCATAACCGGGGATGGACTCAGTCCAACCTCTGGATTTTTCCTCACCCTAACCCAGCCAGTGCCTCCAGCTCTGCACCTCGCCTGCTGCGGACGGGAACGCCGGCGGATCCATCGATGTCGGGGAAATGAGTCTCCAACTCGGAGCATTTAATAAATTGATGTCAAAAAGTACACAACAAGACAATAGAAAATGTAACGCTAAGTTTATGACGCACCACAAAGTGCCGATATTCAGTTTTGGGAAACATCGAGAAAAATCGAAACATCGAGAAAGTGTGAAAACAGAGAGAGAGAGAGTGTTAGGAAGCCACGCCCACTGAGAAGTCTATATAAATGAGCTGATGTGAAGTATTCCAGCCATTCAGTTGCTCAAACTAGCCTGAGGAAGGAAAAGAAACTCCGAAACGTCGCGATCAGGTTTGAGCAGTACATTTAGGGCCTCCATTTCAAAACGCAAATGGGAGAGAGCCACATTATTTGATCTCATGGGAAAGTAAAATAAATGTATTAAGTCCACAAAGACAAAACTTTATTAATTTACAAAAATCGACCGCACTCTTCAACACATCTCTAAACCCAACCCGGGTGACCTTTCACACCTAAAACTTAACCCAAGTGCCTAGAGCCCTAAGACCAGGGACCCTAAGACCCCGAACCCTACCCAAACGCTGAATTAGCGTTACACACATACCTAAAACTTGGTGGGTAATTTTTTCACAGCAACTTGGTTGTGTTGCGGGCTGACGCTGGCCTTTCTCGATGTCGTTCGGATCCGTTCGGCCGACTCGGACGCCGCGGGCGTGGCGGGCAGTTGATGTCGATGGACCGTGCATAACCGGGGATGGACTCAGTCCAACCTCTGGATTTTTCCTCACCCTAACCCAGCCAGTGCCTCCAGCTCTGCACCTCGCCTGCTGCGGACGGGAACGCCGGCGGATCCATCGATGTCGGGGAAATGAGTCTCCAACTCGGAGCATTTAATAAATTGATGTCAAAAAGTACACAACAAGACAATAGAAAATGTAACGCTAAGTTTATGACGCACCACAAAGTGCCGATATTCAGTTTTGGGAAACATCGAGAAAAATCGAAACATCGAGAAAGTGTGAAAACAGAGAGAGAGAGAGTGTTAGGAAGCCACGCCCACTGAGAAGTCTATATAAATGAGCTGATGTGAAGTATTCCAGCCATTCAGTTGCTCAAACTAGCCTGAGGAAGGAAAAGAAACTCCGAAACGTCGCGATCAGGTTTGAGCAGTACATTTAGGGCCTCCATTTCAAAACGCAAATGGGAGAGAGCCACATTATTTGATCTCATGGGAAAGTAAAATAAATGTATTAAGTCCACAAAGACAAAACTTTATTAATTTACAAAAATCGACCGCACTCTTCAACACATCTCTAAACCCAACCCGGGTGACCTTTCACACCTAAAACTTAACCCAAGTGCCTAGAGCCCTAAGACCAGGGACCCTAAGACCCCGAACCCTACCCAAACGCTGAATTAGCGTTACACACATACCTAAAACTTGGTGGGTAATTTTTTCACAGCAACTTGGTTGTGTTGCGGGCTGACGCTGGCCTTTCTCGATGTCGTTCGGATCCGTTCGGCCGACTCGGACGCCGCGGGCGTGGCGGGCAGTTGATGTCGATGGACCGTGCATAACCGGGGATGGACTCAGTCCAACCTCTGGATTTTTCCTCACCCTAACCCAGCCAGTGCCTCCAGCTCTGCACCTCGCCTGCTGCGGACGGGAACGCCGGCGGATCCATCGATGTCGGGGAAATGAGTCTCCAACTCGGAGCATTTAATAAATTGATGTCAAAAAGTACACAACAAGACAATAGAAAATGTAACGCTAAGTTTATGACGCACCACAAAGTGCCGATATTCAGTTTTGGGAAACATCGAGAAAAATCGAAACATCGAGAAAGTGTGAAAACAGAGAGAGAGAGAGTGTTAGGAAGCCACGCCCACTGAGAAGTCTATATAAATGAGCTGATGTGAAGTATTCCAGCCATTCAGTTGCTCAAACTAGCCTGAGGAAGGAAAAGAAACTCCGAAACGTCGCGATCAGGTTTGAGCAGTACATTTAGGGCCTCCATTTCAAAACGCAAATGGGAGAGAGCCACATTATTTGATCTCATGGGAAAGTAAAATAAATGTATTAAGTCCACAAAGACAAAACTTTATTAATTTACAAAAATCGACCGCACTCTTCAACACATCTCTAAACCCAACCCGGGTGACCTTTCACACCTAAAACTTAACCCAAGTGCCTAGAGCCCTAAGACCAGGGACCCTAAGACCCCGAACCCTACCCAAACGCTGAATTAGCGTTACACACATACCTAAAACTTGGTGGGTAATTTTTTCACAGCAACTTGGTTGTGTTGCGGGCTGACGCTGGCCTTTCTCGATGTCGTTCGGATCCGTTCGGCCGACTCGGACGCCGCGGGCGTGGCGGGCAGTTGATGTCGATGGACCGTGCATAACCGGGGATGGACTCAGTCCAACCTCTGGATTTTTCCTCACCCTAACCCAGCCAGTGCCTCCAGCTCTGCACCTCGCCTGCTGCGGACGGGAACGCCGGCGGATCCATCGATGTCGGGGAAATGAGTCTCCAACTCGGAGCATTTAATAAATTGATGTCAAAAAGTACACAACAAGACAATAGAAAATGTAACGCTAAGTTTATGACGCACCACAAAGTGCCGATATTCAGTTTTGGGAAACATCGAGAAAAATCGAAACATCGAGAAAGTGTGAAAACAGAGAGAGAGAGAGTGTTAGGAAGCCACGCCCACTGAGAAGTCTATATAAATGAGCTGATGTGAAGTATTCCAGCCATTCAGTTGCTCAAACTAGCCTGAGGAAGGAAAAGAAACTCCGAAACGTCGCGATCAGGTTTGAGCAGTACATTTAGGGCCTCCATTTCAAAACGCAAATGGGAGAGAGCCACATTATTTGATCTCATGGGAAAGTAAAATAAATGTATTAAGTCCACAAAGACAAAACTTTATTAATTTACAAAAATCGACCGCACTCTTCAACACATCTCTAAACCCAACCCGGGTGACCTTTCACACCTAAAACTTAACCCAAGTGCCTAGAGCCCTAAGACCAGGGACCCTAAGACCCCGAACCCTACCCAAACGCTGAATTAGCGTTACACACATACCTAAAACTTGGTGGGTAATTTTTTCACAGCAACTTGGTTGTGTTGCGGGCTGACGCTGGCCTTTCTCGATGTCGTTCGGATCCGTTCGGCCGACTCGGACGCCGCGGGCGTGGCGGGCAGTTGATGTCGATGGACCGTGCATAACCGGGGATGGACTCAGTCCAACCTCTGGATTTTTCCTCACCCTAACCCAGCCAGTGCCTCCAGCTCTGCACCTCGCCTGCTGCGGACGGGAACGCCGGCGGATCCATCGATGTCGGGGAAATGAGTCTCCAACTCGGAGCATTTAATAAATTGATGTCAAAAAGTACACAACAAGACAATAGAAAATGTAACGCTAAGTTTATGACGCACCACAAAGTGCCGATATTCAGTTTTGGGAAACATCGAGAAAAATCGAAACATCGAGAAAGTGTGAAAACAGAGAGAGAGAGAGTGTTAGGAAGCCACGCCCACTGAGAAGTCTATATAAATGAGCTGATGTGAAGTATTCCAGCCATTCAGTTGCTCAAACTAGCCTGAGGAAGGAAAAGAAACTCCGAAACGTCGCGATCAGGTTTGAGCAGTACATTTAGGGCCTCCATTTCAAAACGCAAATGGGAGAGAGCCACATTATTTGATCTCATGGGAAAGTAAAATAAATGTATTAAGTCCACAAAGACAAAACTTTATTAATTTACAAAAATCGACCGCACTCTTCAACACATCTCTAAACCCAACCCGGGTGACCTTTCACACCTAAAACTTAACCCAAGTGCCTAGAGCCCTAAGACCAGGGACCCTAAGACCCCGAACCCTACCCAAACGCTGAATTAGCGTTACACACATACCTAAAACTTGGTGGGTAATTTTTTCACAGCAACTTGGTTGTGTTGCGGGCTGACGCTGGCCTTTCTCGATGTCGTTCGGATCCGTTCGGCCGACTCGGACGCCGCGGGCGTGGCGGGCAGTTGATGTCGATGGACCGTGCATAACCGGGGATGGACTCAGTCCAACCTCTGGATTTTTCCTCACCCTAACCCAGCCAGTGCCTCCAGCTCTGCACCTCGCCTGCTGCGGACGGGAACGCCGGCGGATCCATCGATGTCGGGGAAATGAGTCTCCAACTCGGAGCATTTAATAAATTGATGTCAAAAAGTACACAACAAGACAATAGAAAATGTAACGCTAAGTTTATGACGCACCACAAAGTGCCGATATTCAGTTTTGGGAAACATCGAGAAAAATCGAAACATCGAGAAAGTGTGAAAACAGAGAGAGAGAGAGTGTTAGGAAGCCACGCCCACTGAGAAGTCTATATAAATGAGCTGATGTGAAGTATTCCAGCCATTCAGTTGCTCAAACTAGCCTGAGGAAGGAAAAGAAACTCCGAAACGTCGCGATCAGGTTTGAGCAGTACATTTAGGGCCTCCATTTCAAAACGCAAATGGGAGAGAGCCACATTATTTGATCTCATGGGAAAGTAAAATAAATGTATTAAGTCCACAAAGACAAAACTTTATTAATTTACAAAAATCGACCGCACTCTTCAACACATCTCTAAACCCAACCCGGGTGACCTTTCACACCTAAAACTTAACCCAAGTGCCTAGAGCCCTAAGACCAGGGACCCTAAGACCCCGAACCCTACCCAAACGCTGAATTAGCGTTACACACATACCTAAAACTTGGTGGGTAATTTTTTCACAGCAACTTGGTTGTGTTGCGGGCTGACGCTGGCCTTTCTCGATGTCGTTCGGATCCGTTCGGCCGACTCGGACGCCGCGGGCGTGGCGGGCAGTTGATGTCGATGGACCGTGCATAACCGGGGATGGACTCAGTCCAACCTCTGGATTTTTCCTCACCCTAACCCAGCCAGTGCCTCCAGCTCTGCACCTCGCCTGCTGCGGACGGGAACGCCGGCGGATCCATCGATGTCGGGGAAATGAGTCTCCAACTCGGAGCATTTAATAAATTGATGTCAAAAAGTACACAACAAGACAATAGAAAATGTAACGCTAAGTTTATGACGCACCACAAAGTGCCGATATTCAGTTTTGGGAAACATCGAGAAAAATCGAAACATCGAGAAAGTGTGAAAACAGAGAGAGAGAGAGTGTTAGGAAGCCACGCCCACTGAGAAGTCTATATAAATGAGCTGATGTGAAGTATTCCAGCCATTCAGTTGCTCAAACTAGCCTGAGGAAGGAAAAGAAACTCCGAAACGTCGCGATCAGGTTTGAGCAGTACATTTAGGGCCTCCATTTCAAAACGCAAATGGGAGAGAGCCACATTATTTGATCTCATGGGAAAGTAAAATAAATGTATTAAGTCCACAAAGACAAAACTTTATTAATTTACAAAAATCGACCGCACTCTTCAACACATCTCTAAACCCAACCCGGGTGACCTTTCACACCTAAAACTTAACCCAAGTGCCTAGAGCCCTAAGACCAGGGACCCTAAGACCCCGAACCCTACCCAAACGCTGAATTAGCGTTACACACATACCTAAAACTTGGTGGGTAATTTTTTCACAGCAACTTGGTTGTGTTGCGGGCTGACGCTGGCCTTTCTCGATGTCGTTCGGATCCGTTCGGCCGACTCGGACGCCGCGGGCGTGGCGGGCAGTTGATGTCGATGGACCGTGCATAACCGGGGATGGACTCAGTCCAACCTCTGGATTTTTCCTCACCCTAACCCAGCCAGTGCCTCCAGCTCTGCACCTCGCCTGCTGCGGACGGGAACGCCGGCGGATCCATCGATGTCGGGGAAATGAGTCTCCAACTCGGAGCATTTAATAAATTGATGTCAAAAAGTACACAACAAGACAATAGAAAATGTAACGCTAAGTTTATGACGCACCACAAAGTGCCGATATTCAGTTTTGGGAAACATCGAGAAAAATCGAAACATCGAGAAAGTGTGAAAACAGAGAGAGAGAGAGTGTTAGGAAGCCACGCCCACTGAGAAGTCTATATAAATGAGCTGATGTGAAGTATTCCAGCCATTCAGTTGCTCAAACTAGCCTGAGGAAGGAAAAGAAACTCCGAAACGTCGCGATCAGGTTTGAGCAGTACATTTAGGGCCTCCATTTCAAAACGCAAATGGGAGAGAGCCACATTATTTGATCTCATGGGAAAGTAAAATAAATGTATTAAGTCCACAAAGACAAAACTTTATTAATTTACAAAAATCGACCGCACTCTTCAACACATCTCTAAACCCAACCCGGGTGACCTTTCACACCTAAAACTTAACCCAAGTGCCTAGAGCCCTAAGACCAGGGACCCTAAGACCCCGAACCCTACCCAAACGCTGAATTAGCGTTACACACATACCTAAAACTTGGTGGGTAATTTTTTCACAGCAACTTGGTTGTGTTGCGGGCTGACGCTGGCCTTTCTCGATGTCGTTCGGATCCGTTCGGCCGACTCGGACGCCGCGGGCGTGGCGGGCAGTTGATGTCGATGGACCGTGCATAACCGGGGATGGACTCAGTCCAACCTCTGGATTTTTCYTCACCCTAACCCAGCCAGTGCCTCCAGCTCTGCACCTCGCCTGCTGCGGACGGGAACGCCGGCGGATCCATCGATGTCGGGGAAATGAGTCTCCAACTCGGAGCATTTAATAAATTGATGTCAAAAAGTACACAACAAGACAATAGAAAATGTAACGCTAAGTTTATGACGCACCACAAAGTGCCGATATTCAGTTTTGGGAAACATCGAGAAAAATCGAAACATCGAGAAAGTGTGAAAACAGAGAGAGAGAGAGTGTTAGGAAGCCACGCCCACTGAGAAGTCTATATAAATGAGCTGATGTGAAGTATTCCAGCCATTCAGTTGCTCAAACTAGCCTGAGGAAGGAAAAGAAACTCCGAAACGTCGCGATCAGGTTTGAGCAGTACATTTAGGGCCTCCATTTCAAAACGCAAATGGGAGAGAGCCACATTATTTGATCTCATGGGAAAGTAAAATAAATGTATTAAGTCCACAAAGACAAAACTTTATTAATTTACAAAAATCGACCGCACTCTTCAACACATCTCTAAACCCAACCCGGGTGACCTTTCACACCTAAAACTTAACCCAAGTGCCTAGAGCCCTAAGACCAGGGACCCTAAGACCCCGAACCCTACCCAAACGCTGAATTAGCGTTACACACATACCTAAAACTTGGTGGGTAATTTTTTCACAGCAACTTGGTTGTGTTGCGGGCTGACGCTGGCCTTTCTCGATGTCGTTCGGATCCGTTCGGCCGACTCGGACGCCGCGGGCGTGGCGGGCAGTTGATGTCGATGGACCGTGCATAACCGGGGATGGACTCAGTCCAACCTCTGGATTTTTCYTCACCCTAACCCAGCCAGTGCCTCCAGCTCTGCACCTCGCCTGCTGCGGACGGGAACGCCGGCGGATCCATCGATGTCGGGGAAATGAGTCTCCAACTCGGAGCATTTAATAAATTGATGTCAAAAAGTACACAACAAGACAATAGAAAATGTAACGCTAAGTTTATGACGCACCACAAAGTGCCGATATTCAGTTTTGGGAAACATCGAGAAAAATCGAAACATCGAGAAAGTGTGAAAACAGAGAGAGAGAGAGTGTTAGGAAGCCACGCCCACTGAGAAGTCTATATAAATGAGCTGATGTGAAGTATTCCAGCCATTCAGTTGCTCAAACTAGCCTGAGGAAGGAAAAGAAACTCCGAAACGTCGCGATCAGGTTTGAGCAGTACATTTAGGGCCTCCATTTCAAAACGCAAATGGGAGAGAGCCACATTATTTGATCTCATGGGAAAGTAAAATAAATGTATTAAGTCCACAAAGACAAAACTTTATTAATTTACAAAAATCGACCGCACTCTTCAACACATCTCTAAACCCAACCCGGGTGACCTTTCACACCTAAAACTTAACCCAAGTGCCTAGAGCCCTAAGACCAGGGACCCTAAGACCCCGAACCCTACCCAAACGCTGAATTAGCGTTACACACATACCTAAAACTTGGTGGGTAATTTTTTCACAGCAACTTGGTTGTGTTGCGGGCTGACGCTGGCCTTTCTCGATGTCGTTCGGATCCGTTCGGCCGACTCGGACGCCGCGGGCGTGGCGGGCAGTTGATGTCGATGGACCGTGCATAACCGGGGATGGACTCAGTCCAACCTCTGGATTTTTCYTCACCCTAACCCAGCCAGTGCCTCCAGCTCTGCACCTCGCCTGCTGCGGACGGGAACGCCGGCGGATCCATCGATGTCGGGGAAATGAGTCTCCAACTCGGAGCATTTAATAAATTGATGTCAAAAAGTACACAACAAGACAATAGAAAATGTAACGCTAAGTTTATGACGCACCACAAAGTGCCGATATTCAGTTTTGGGAAACATCGAGAAAAATCGAAACATCGAGAAAGTGTGAAAACAGAGAGAGAGAGAGTGTTAGGAAGCCACGCCCACTGAGAAGTCTATATAAATGAGCTGATGTGAAGTATTCCAGCCATTCAGTTGCTCAAACTAGCCTGAGGAAGGAAAAGAAACTCCGAAACGTCGCGATCAGGTTTGAGCAGTACATTTAGGGCCTCCATTTCAAAACGCAAATGGGAGAGAGCCACATTATTTGATCTCATGGGAAAGTAAAATAAATGTATTAAGTCCACAAAGACAAAACTTTATTAATTTACAAAAATCGACCGCACTCTTCAACACATCTCTAAACCCAACCCGGGTGACCTTTCACACCTAAAACTTAACCCAAGTGCCTAGAGCCCTAAGACCAGGGACCCTAAGACCCCGAACCCTACCCAAACGCTGAATTAGCGTTACACACATACCTAAAACTTGGTGGGTAATTTTTTCACAGCAACTTGGTTGTGTTGCGGGCTGACGCTGGCCTTTCTCGATGTCGTTCGGATCCGTTCGGCCGACTCGGACGCCGCGGGCGTGGCGGGCAGTTGATGTCGATGGACCGTGCATAACCGGGGATGGACTCAGTCCAACCTCTGGATTTTTCTTCACCCTAACCCAGCCAGTGCCTCCAGCTCTGCACCTCGCCTGCTGCGGACGGGAACGCCGGCGGATCCATCGATGTCGGGGAAATGAGTCTCCAACTCGGAGCATTTAATAAATTGATGTCAAAAAGTACACAACAAGACAATAGAAAATGTAACGCTAAGTTTATGACGCACCACAAAGTGCCGATATTCAGTTTTGGGAAACATCGAGAAAAATCGAAACATCGAGAAAGTGTGAAAACAGAGAGAGAGAGAGTGTTAGGAAGCCACGCCCACTGAGAAGTCTATATAAATGAGCTGATGTGAAGTATTCCAGCCATTCAGTTGCTCAAACTAGCCTGAGGAAGGAAAAGAAACTCCGAAACGTCGCGATCAGGTTTGAGCAGTACATTTAGGGCCTCCATTTCAAAACGCAAATGGGAGAGAGCCACATTATTTGATCTCATGGGAAAGTAAAATAAATGTATTAAGTCCACAAAGACAAAACTTTATTAATTTACAAAAATCGACCGCACTCTTCAACACATCTCTAAACCCAACCCGGGTGACCTTTCACACCTAAAACTTAACCCAAGTGCCTAGAGCCCTAAGACCAGGGACCCTAAGACCCCGAACCCTACCCAAACGCTGAATTAGCGTTACACACATACCTAAAACTTGGTGGGTAATTTTTTCACAGCAACTTGGTTGTGTTGCGGGCTGACGCTGGCCTTTCTCGATGTCGTTCGGATCCGTTCGGCCGACTCGGACGCCGCGGGCGTGGCGGGCAGTTGATGTCGATGGACCGTGCATAACCGGGGATGGACTCAGTCCAACCTCTGGATTTTTCYTCACCCTAACCCAGCCAGTGCCTCCAGCTCTGCACCTCGCCTGCTGCGGACGGGAACGCCGGCGGATCCATCGATGTCGGGGAAATGAGTCTCCAACTCGGAGCATTTAATAAATTGATGTCAAAAAGTACACAACAAGACAATAGAAAATGTAACGCTAAGTTTATGACGCACCACAAAGTGCCGATATTCAGTTTTGGGAAACATCGAGAAAAATCGAAACATCGAGAAAGTGTGAAAACAGAGAGAGAGAGAGTGTTAGGAAGCCACGCCCACTGAGAAGTCTATATAAATGAGCTGATGTGAAGTATTCCAGCCATTCAGTTGCTCAAACTAGCCTGAGGAAGGAAAAGAAACTCCGAAACGTCGCGATCAGGTTTGAGCAGTACATTTAGGGCCTCCATTTCAAAACGCAAATGGGAGAGAGCCACATTATTTGATCTCATGGGAAAGTAAAATAAATGTATTAAGTCCACAAAGACAAAACTTTATTAATTTACAAAAATCGACCGCACTCTTCAACACATCTCTAAACCCAACCCGGGTGACCTTTCACACCTAAAACTTAACCCAAGTGCCTAGAGCCCTAAGACCAGGGACCCTAAGACCCCGAACCCTACCCAAACGCTGAATTAGCGTTACACACATACCTAAAACTTGGTGGGTAATTTTTTCACAGCAACTTGGTTGTGTTGCGGGCTGACGCTGGCCTTTCTCGATGTCGTTCGGATCCGTTCGGCCGACYCGGACGCCGCGGGCGTGGCGGGCAGTTGATGTCGATGGACCGTGCATAACCGGGGATGGACTCAGTCCAACCTCTGGATTTTTCYTCACCCTAACCCAGCCAGTGCCTCCAGCTCTGCACCTCGCCTGCTGCGGACGGGAACGCCGGCGGATCCATCGATGTCGGGGAAATGAGTCTCCAACTCGGAGCATTTAATAAATTGATGTCAAAAAGTACACAACAAGACAATAGAAAATGTAACGCTAAGTTTATGACGCACCACAAAGTGCCGATATTCAGTTTTGGGAAACATCGAGAAAAATCGAAACATCGAGAAAGTGTGAAAACAGAGAGAGAGAGAGTGTTAGGAAGCCACGCCCACTGAGAAGTCTATATAAATGAGCTGATGTGAAGTATTCCAGCCATTCAGTTGCTCAAACTAGCCTGAGGAAGGAAAAGAAACTCCGAAACGTCGCGATCAGGTTTGAGCAGTACATTTAGGGCCTCCATTTCAAAACGCAAATGGGAGAGAGCCACATTATTTGATCTCATGGGAAAGTAAAATAAATGTATTAAGTCCACAAAGACAAAACTTTATTAATTTACAAAAATCGACCGCACTCTTCAACACATCTCTAAACCCAACCCGGGTGACCTTTCACACCTAAAACTTAACCCAAGTGCCTAGAGCCCTAAGACCAGGGACCCTAAGACCCCGAACCCTACCCAAACGCTGAATTAGCGTTACACACATACCTAAAACTTGGTGGGTAATTTTTTCACAGCAACTTGGTTGTGTTGCGGGCTGACGCTGGCCTTTCTCGATGTCGTTCGGATCCGTTCGGCCGACTCGGACGCCGCGGGCGTGGCGGGCAGTTGATGTCGATGGACCGTGCATAACCGGGGATGGACTCAGTCCAACCTCTGGATTTTTCYTCACCCTAACCCAGCCAGTGCCTCCAGCTCTGCACCTCGCCTGCTGCGGACGGGAACGCCGGCGGATCCATCGATGTCGGGGAAATGAGTCTCCAACTCGGAGCATTTAATAAATTGATGTCAAAAAGTACACAACAAGACAATAGAAAATGTAACGCTAAGTTTATGACGCACCACAAAGTGCCGATATTCAGTTTTGGGAAACATCGAGAAAAATCGAAACATCGAGAAAGTGTGAAAACAGAGAGAGAGAGAGTGTTAGGAAGCCACGCCCACTGAGAAGTCTATATAAATGAGCTGATGTGAAGTATTCCAGCCATTCAGTTGCTCAAACTAGCCTGAGGAAGGAAAAGAAACTCCGAAACGTCGCGATCAGGTTTGAGCAGTACATTTAGGGCCTCCATTTCAAAACGCAAATGGGAGAGAGCCACATTATTTGATCTCATGGGAAAGTAAAATAAATGTATTAAGTCCACAAAGACAAAACTTTATTATTTACAAAAATCGACCGCACTCTTCAACACATCTCTAAACCCAACCCGGGTGACCTTTCACACCTAAAACTTAACCCAAGTGCCTAGAGCCCTAAGACCAGGGACCCTAAGACCCCGAACCCTACCCAAACGCTGAATTAGCGTTACACACATACCTAAAACTTGGTGGGTAATTTTTTCACAGCAACTTGGTTGTGTTGCGGGCTGACGCTGGCCTTTCTCGATGTCGTTCGGATCCGTTCGGCCGACTCGGACGCCGCGGGCGTGGCGGGCAGTTGATGTCGATGGACCGTGCATAACCGGGGATGGACTCAGTCCAACCTCTGGATTTTTCYTCACCCTAACCCAGCCAGTGCCTCCAGCTCTGCACCTCGCCTGCTGCGGACGGGAACGCCGGCGGATCCATCGATGTCGGGGAAATGAGTCTCCAACTCGGARCATTTAATAAATTGATGTCAAAAAGTACACAACAAGACAATAGAAAATRTAACGCTAAGTTTATGACGCACCACAAAGTGCCGATATTCAGTTTTGGGAAACATCGAGAAAAATCGAAACATCGAGAAAGTGTGAAAACAGAGAGAGAGAGAGTGTTAGGAAGCCACGCCCACTGAGAAGTCTATATAAATGAGCTGATGTGAAGTATTCCAGCCATTCAGTTGCTCAAACTAGCCTGAGGAAGGAAAAGAAACTCCGAAACGTCGCGATCAGGTTTGAGCAGTACATTTAGTGCCTCCATTTCAAAACGCAAATGGGAGAGAGCCACATTATTTGATCTCATGGGAAAGTAAAATAAATGTATTAAGTCCACAAAGACAAAACTTTATTAATTTACAAAMATCGACCGCACTCTTCAACACATCTCTAAACCCAACCCGGGTGACCTTTCACACCTAAAACTTAACCCAAGTGCCTAGAGCCCTAAGACCAGGGACCCTAAGACCCCGAACCCTACCCAAACGCTGAATTAGCGTTACACACATACCTAAAACTTGGTGGGTAATTTTTTCACAGCAACTTGGTTGTGTTGCGGGCTGACGCTGGCCTTTCTCGATGTCGTTCGGATCCGTTCGGCCGACYCGGACGCCGCGGGCGTGGCGGGCAGTTGATGTCGATGGACCGTGCATAACCGGGGATGGACTCAGTCCAACCTCTGGATTTTTCYTCACCCTAACCCAGCCAGTGCCTCCAGCTCTGCACCTCGCCTGCTGCGGACGGGAACGCCGGCGGATCCATCGATGTCGGGGAAATGAGTCTCCAGCTTGGAACATTTAATAAATTGGTGTCAAAAAGTACACAACAGGACAGCAGAAAGTATAACGCTAAGTTTATGACGCACCACAAAGTGCCGATATTCAGTTTTGGGAAACATCGAGAAAAATCGAAACATCGAGAAAGTGTGAAAACAGAGAGAGAGAGAGTGTTAGGAAGCCACGCCCACTGAGAAGTCTATATAAATGAGCTGATGTGAAGTATTCCAGCCATTCAGTTGCTCAAACTAGCCTGAGGAAGGAAAAGAAACTCCGAAACGTCGCGATCAGGTTTGAGCAGTATATTTAGTGCCTCCATTTCAAAACGCAAATGGGAGAGAGCCGCATTATTTAATCTCATGGGAAAGTAAAATAAATGTATTAAGTCCACAAAAACAAAACTTTATTATTTACAAACATCGACTGCACTCTTCAACACACCTCTAAACCCAACCCGGGTGACCTTTCACACCTAAAACTTAACCCAAGTGCCTAGAGCCCTAAGATCAGGGACCCTAAGACCCCGAACCCTACCCCAAATGCTGAATTAGCGCTGTACACATACCTAAAACTAGGTGGGTAATTTTTTCACAGCAATTTGGTTGTGTTGCGGGCTGACGCTGGCCTTTCTCGATGTCGTTCGGATCCGTTCGGCCGACCCGGACGCCGCGGGCGTGGCGGGCAGTTGATGTCGATGGACCGTGCATAACCGGGGATGGACTCAGTCCAACCTCTGGATTTTTCTTCACCCTAACCCAGCCAGTGCCTCCAGCTCTGCACCTCGCCTGCTGCGGACGGGAACGCCGGCGGATCCATCGATGTCGGGGAAATGAGTCTCCAGCTTGGAACATTTAATAAATTGGTGTCAAAAAGTACACAACAGGACAGCAGAAAGTATAACGCTAAGTTTATGACGCACCACAAAGTGCCGATATTCAGTTTTGGGAAACATCGAGAAAAATCGAAACATCGAGAAAGTGTGAAAACAGAGAGAGAGAGAGTGTTAGGAAGCCACGCCCACTGAGAAGTCTATATAAATGAGCTGATGTGAAGTATTCCAGCCATTCAGTTGCTCAAACTAGCCTGAGGAAGGAAAAGAAACTCCGAAACGTCGCGATCAGGTTTGAGCAGTATATTTAGTGCCTCCATTTCAAAACGCAAATGGGAGAGAGCCGCATTATTTAATCTCATGGGAAAGTAAAATAAATGTATTAAGTCCACAAAAACAAAACTTTATTATTTACAAACATCGACTGCACTCTTCAACACACCTCTAAACCCAACCCGGGTGACCTTTCACACCTAAAACTTAACCCAAGTGCCTAGAGCCCTAAGATCAGGGACCCTAAGACCCCGAACCCTACCCCAAATGCTGAATTAGCGCTGTACACATACCTAAAACTAGGTGGGTAATTTTTTCACAGCAATTTGGTTGTGTTGCGGGCTGACGCTGGCCTTTCTCGATGTCGTTCGGATCCGTTCGGCCGACCCGGACGCCGCGGGCGTGGCGGGCAGTTGATGTCGATGGACCGTGCATAACCGGGGATGGACTCAGTCCAACCTCTGGATTTTTCTTCACCCTAACCCAGCCAGTGCCTCCAGCTCTGCACCTCGCCTGCTGCGGACGGGAACGCCGGCGGATCCATCGATGTCGGGGAAATGAGTCTCCAGCTTGGAACATTTAATAAATTGGTGTCAAAAAGTACACAACAGGACAGCAGAAAGTATAACGCTAAGTTTATGACGCACCACAAAGTGCCGATATTCAGTTTTGGGAAACATCGAGAAAAATCGAAACATCGAGAAAGTGTGAAAACAGAGAGAGAGAGAGTGTTAGGAAGCCACGCCCACTGAGAAGTCTATATAAATGAGCTGATGTGAAGTATTCCAGCCATTCAGTTGCTCAAACTAGCCTGAGGAAGGAAAAGAAACTCCGAAACGTCGCGATCAGGTTTGAGCAGTATATTTAGTGCCTCCATTTCAAAACGCAAATGGGAGAGAGCCGCATTATTTAATCTCATGGGAAAGTAAAATAAATGTATTAAGTCCACAAAAACAAAACTTTATTATTTACAAACATCGACTGCACTCTTCAACACACCTCTAAACCCAACCCGGGTGACCTTTCACACCTAAAACTTAACCCAAGTGCCTAGAGCCCTAAGATCAGGGACCCTAAGACCCCGAACCCTACCCCAAATGCTGAATTAGCGCTGTACACATACCTAAAACTAGGTGGGTAATTTTTTCACAGCAATTTGGTTGTGTTGCGGGCTGACGCTGGCCTTTCTCGATGTCGTTCGGATCCGTTCGGCCGACCCGGACGCCGCGGGCGTGGCGGGCAGTTGATGTCGATGGACCGTGCATAACCGGGGATGGACTCAGTCCAACCTCTGGATTTTTCTTCACCCTAACCCAGCCAGTGCCTCCAGCTCTGCACCTCGCCTGCTGCGGACGGGAACGCCGGCGGATCCATCGATGTCGGGGAAATGAGTCTCCAGCTTGGAACATTTAATAAATTGGTGTCAAAAAGTACACAACAGGACAGCAGAAAGTATAACGCTAAGTTTATGACGCACCACAAAGTGCCGATATTCAGTTTTGGGAAACATCGAGAAAAATCGAAACATCGAGAAAGTGTGAAAACAGAGAGAGAGAGAGTGTTAGGAAGCCACGCCCACTGAGAAGTCTATATAAATGAGCTGATGTGAAGTATTCCAGCCATTCAGTTGCTCAAACTAGCCTGAGGAAGGAAAAGAAACTCCGAAACGTCGCGATCAGGTTTGAGCAGTATATTTAGTGCCTCCATTTCAAAACGCAAATGGGAGAGAGCCGCATTATTTAATCTCATGGGAAAGTAAAATAAATGTATTAAGTCCACAAAAACAAAACTTTATTATTTACAAACATCGACTGCACTCTTCAACACACCTCTAAACCCAACCCGGGTGACCTTTCACACCTAAAACTTAACCCAAGTGCCTAGAGCCCTAAGATCAGGGACCCTAAGACCCCGAACCCTACCCCAAATGCTGAATTAGCGCTGTACACATACCTAAAACTAGGTGGGTAATTTTTTCACAGCAATTTGGTTGTGTTGCGGGCTGACGCTGGCCTTTCTCGATGTCGTTCGGATCCGTTCGGCCGACCCGGACGCCGCGGGCGTGGCGGGCAGTTGATGTCGATGGACCGTGCATAACCGGGGATGGACTCAGTCCAACCTCTGGATTTTTCTTCACCCTAACCCAGCCAGTGCCTCCAGCTCTGCACCTCGCCTGCTGCGGACGGGAACGCCGGCGGATCCATCGATGTCGGGGAAATGAGTCTCCAGCTTGGAACATTTAATAAATTGGTGTCAAAAAGTACACAACAGGACAGCAGAAAGTATAACGCTAAGTTTATGACGCACCACAAAGTGCCGATATTCAGTTTTGGGAAACATCGAGAAAAATCGAAACATCGAGAAAGTGTGAAAACAGAGAGAGAGAGAGTGTTAGGAAGCCACGCCCACTGAGAAGTCTATATAAATGAGCTGATGTGAAGTATTCCAGCCATTCAGTTGCTCAAACTAGCCTGAGGAAGGAAAAGAAACTCCGAAACGTCGCGATCAGGTTTGAGCAGTATATTTAGTGCCTCCATTTCAAAACGCAAATGGGAGAGAGCCGCATTATTTAATCTCATGGGAAAGTAAAATAAATGTATTAAGTCCACAAAAACAAAACTTTATTATTTACAAACATCGACTGCACTCTTCAACACACCTCTAAACCCAACCCGGGTGACCTTTCACACCTAAAACTTAACCCAAGTGCCTAGAGCCCTAAGATCAGGGACCCTAAGACCCCGAACCCTACCCCAAATGCTGAATTAGCGCTGTACACATACCTAAAACTAGGTGGGTAATTTTTTCACAGCAATTTGGTTGTGTTGCGGGCTGACGCTGGCCTTTCTCGATGTCGTTCGGATCCGTTCGGCCGACCCGGACGCCGCGGGCGTGGCGGGCAGTTGATGTCGATGGACCGTGCATAACCGGGGATGGACTCAGTCCAACCTCTGGATTTTTCTTCACCCTAACCCAGCCAGTGCCTCCAGCTCTGCACCTCGCCTGCTGCGGACGGGAACGCCGGCGGATCCATCGATGTCGGGGAAATGAGTCTCCAGCTTGGAACATTTAATAAATTGGTGTCAAAAAGTACACAACAGGACAGCAGAAAGTATAACGCTAAGTTTATGACGCACCACAAAGTGCCGATATTCAGTTTTGGGAAACATCGAGAAAAATCGAAACATCGAGAAAGTGTGAAAACAGAGAGAGAGAGAGTGTTAGGAAGCCACGCCCACTGAGAAGTCTATATAAATGAGCTGATGTGAAGTATTCCAGCCATTCAGTTGCTCAAACTAGCCTGAGGAAGGAAAAGAAACTCCGAAACGTCGCGATCAGGTTTGAGCAGTATATTTAGTGCCTCCATTTCAAAACGCAAATGGGAGAGAGCCGCATTATTTAATCTCATGGGAAAGTAAAATAAATGTATTAAGTCCACAAAAACAAAACTTTATTATTTACAAACATCGACTGCACTCTTCAACACACCTCTAAACCCAACCCGGGTGACCTTTCACACCTAAAACTTAACCCAAGTGCCTAGAGCCCTAAGATCAGGGACCCTAAGACCCCGAACCCTACCCCAAATGCTGAATTAGCGCTGTACACATACCTAAAACTAGGTGGGTAATTTTTTCACAGCAATTTGGTTGTGTTGCGGGCTGACGCTGGCCTTTCTCGATGTCGTTCGGATCCGTTCGGCCGACCCGGACGCCGCGGGCGTGGCGGGCAGTTGATGTCGATGGACCGTGCATAACCGGGGATGGACTCAGTCCAACCTCTGGATTTTTCTTCACCCTAACCCAGCCAGTGCCTCCAGCTCTGCACCTCGCCTGCTGCGGACGGGAACGCCGGCGGATCCATCGATGTCGGGGAAATGAGTCTCCAGCTTGGAACATTTAATAAATTGGTGTCAAAAAGTACACAACAGGACAGCAGAAAGTATAACGCTAAGTTTATGACGCACCACAAAGTGCCGATATTCAGTTTTGGGAAACATCGAGAAAAATCGAAACATCGAGAAAGTGTGAAAACAGAGAGAGAGAGAGTGTTAGGAAGCCACGCCCACTGAGAAGTCTATATAAATGAGCTGATGTGAAGTATTCCAGCCATTCAGTTGCTCAAACTAGCCTGAGGAAGGAAAAGAAACTCCGAAACGTCGCGATCAGGTTTGAGCAGTATATTTAGTGCCTCCATTTCAAAACGCAAATGGGAGAGAGCCGCATTATTTAATCTCATGGGAAAGTAAAATAAATGTATTAAGTCCACAAAAACAAAACTTTATTATTTACAAACATCGACTGCACTCTTCAACACACCTCTAAACCCAACCCGGGTGACCTTTCACACCTAAAACTTAACCCAAGTGCCTAGAGCCCTAAGATCAGGGACCCTAAGACCCCGAACCCTACCCCAAATGCTGAATTAGCGCTGTACACATACCTAAAACTAGGTGGGTAATTTTTTCACAGCAATTTGGTTGTGTTGCGGGCTGACGCTGGCCTTTCTCGATGTCGTTCGGATCCGTTCGGCCGACCCGGACGCCGCGGGCGTGGCGGGCAGTTGATGTCGATGGACCGTGCATAACCGGGGATGGACTCAGTCCAACCTCTGGATTTTTCTTCACCCTAACCCAGCCAGTGCCTCCAGCTCTGCACCTCGCCTGCTGCGGACGGGAACGCCGGCGGATCCATCGATGTCGGGGAAATGAGTCTCCAGCTTGGAACATTTAATAAATTGGTGTCAAAAAGTACACAACAGGACAGCAGAAAGTATAACGCTAAGTTTATGACGCACCACAAAGTGCCGATATTCAGTTTTGGGAAACATCGAGAAAAATCGAAACATCGAGAAAGTGTGAAAACAGAGAGAGAGAGAGTGTTAGGAAGCCACGCCCACTGAGAAGTCTATATAAATGAGCTGATGTGAAGTATTCCAGCCATTCAGTTGCTCAAACTAGCCTGAGGAAGGAAAAGAAACTCCGAAACGTCGCGATCAGGTTTGAGCAGTATATTTAGTGCCTCCATTTCAAAACGCAAATGGGAGAGAGCCGCATTATTTAATCTCATGGGAAAGTAAAATAAATGTATTAAGTCCACAAAAACAAAACTTTATTATTTACAAACATCGACTGCACTCTTCAACACACCTCTAAACCCAACCCGGGTGACCTTTCACACCTAAAACTTAACCCAAGTGCCTAGAGCCCTAAGATCAGGGACCCTAAGACCCCGAACCCTACCCCAAATGCTGAATTAGCGCTGTACACATACCTAAAACTAGGTGGGTAATTTTTTCACAGCAATTTGGTTGTGTTGCGGGCTGACGCTGGCCTTTCTCGATGTCGTTCGGATCCGTTCGGCCGACCCGGACGCCGCGGGCGTGGCGGGCAGTTGATGTCGATGGACCGTGCATAACCGGGGATGGACTCAGTCCAACCTCTGGATTTTTCTTCACCCTAACCCAGCCAGTGCCTCCAGCTCTGCACCTCGCCTGCTGCGGACGGGAACGCCGGCGGATCCATCGATGTCGGGGAAATGAGTCTCCAGCTTGGAACATTTAATAAATTGGTGTCAAAAAGTACACAACAGGACAGCAGAAAGTATAACGCTAAGTTTATGACGCACCACAAAGTGCCGATATTCAGTTTTGGGAAACATCGAGAAAAATCGAAACATCGAGAAAGTGTGAAAACAGAGAGAGAGAGAGTGTTAGGAAGCCACGCCCACTGAGAAGTCTATATAAATGAGCTGATGTGAAGTATTCCAGCCATTCAGTTGCTCAAACTAGCCTGAGGAAGGAAAAGAAACTCCGAAACGTCGCGATCAGGTTTGAGCAGTATATTTAGTGCCTCCATTTCAAAACGCAAATGGGAGAGAGCCGCATTATTTAATCTCATGGGAAAGTAAAATAAATGTATTAAGTCCACAAAAACAAAACTTTATTATTTACAAACATCGACTGCACTCTTCAACACACCTCTAAACCCAACCCGGGTGACCTTTCACACCTAAAACTTAACCCAAGTGCCTAGAGCCCTAAGATCAGGGACCCTAAGACCCCGAACCCTACCCCAAATGCTGAATTAGCGCTGTACACATACCTAAAACTAGGTGGGTAATTTTTTCACAGCAATTTGGTTGTGTTGCGGGCTGACGCTGGCCTTTCTCGATGTCGTTCGGATCCGTTCGGCCGACCCGGACGCCGCGGGCGTGGCGGGCAGTTGATGTCGATGGACCGTGCATAACCGGGGATGGACTCAGTCCAACCTCTGGATTTTTCTTCACCCTAACCCAGCCAGTGCCTCCAGCTCTGCACCTCGCCTGCTGCGGACGGGAACGCCGGCGGATCCATCGATGTCGGGGAAATGAGTCTCCAGCTTGGAACATTTAATAAATTGGTGTCAAAAAGTACACAACAGGACAGCAGAAAGTATAACGCTAAGTTTATGACGCACCACAAAGTGCCGATATTCAGTTTTGGGAAACATCGAGAAAAATCGAAACATCGAGAAAGTGTGAAAACAGAGAGAGAGAGAGTGTTAGGAAGCCACGCCCACTGAGAAGTCTATATAAATGAGCTGATGTGAAGTATTCCAGCCATTCAGTTGCTCAAACTAGCCTGAGGAAGGAAAAGAAACTCCGAAACGTCGCGATCAGGTTTGAGCAGTATATTTAGTGCCTCCATTTCAAAACGCAAATGGGAGAGAGCCGCATTATTTAATCTCATGGGAAAGTAAAATAAATGTATTAAGTCCACAAAAACAAAACTTTATTATTTACAAACATCGACTGCACTCTTCAACACACCTCTAAACCCAACCCGGGTGACCTTTCACACCTAAAACTTAACCCAAGTGCCTAGAGCCCTAAGATCAGGGACCCTAAGACCCCGAACCCTACCCCAAATGCTGAATTAGCGCTGTACACATACCTAAAACTAGGTGGGTAATTTTTTCACAGCAATTTGGTTGTGTTGCGGGCTGACGCTGGCCTTTCTCGATGTCGTTCGGATCCGTTCGGCCGACCCGGACGCCGCGGGCGTGGCGGGCAGTTGATGTCGATGGACCGTGCATAACCGGGGATGGACTCAGTCCAACCTCTGGATTTTTCTTCACCCTAACCCAGCCAGTGCCTCCAGCTCTGCACCTCGCCTGCTGCGGACGGGAACGCCGGCGGATCCATCGATGTCGGGGAAATGAGTCTCCAGCTTGGAACATTTAATAAATTGGTGTCAAAAAGTACACAACAGGACAGCAGAAAGTATAACGCTAAGTTTATGACGCACCACAAAGTGCCGATATTCAGTTTTGGGAAACATCGAGAAAAATCGAAACATCGAGAAAGTGTGAAAACAGAGAGAGAGAGAGTGTTAGGAAGCCACGCCCACTGAGAAGTCTATATAAATGAGCTGATGTGAAGTATTCCAGCCATTCAGTTGCTCAAACTAGCCTGAGGAAGGAAAAGAAACTCCGAAACGTCGCGATCAGGTTTGAGCAGTATATTTAGTGCCTCCATTTCAAAACGCAAATGGGAGAGAGCCGCATTATTTAATCTCATGGGAAAGTAAAATAAATGTATTAAGTCCACAAAAACAAAACTTTATTATTTACAAACATCGACTGCACTCTTCAACACACCTCTAAACCCAACCCGGGTGACCTTTCACACCTAAAACTTAACCCAAGTGCCTAGAGCCCTAAGATCAGGGACCCTAAGACCCCGAACCCTACCCCAAATGCTGAATTAGCGCTGTACACATACCTAAAACTAGGTGGGTAATTTTTTCACAGCAATTTGGTTGTGTTGCGGGCTGACGCTGGCCTTTCTCGATGTCGTTCGGATCCGTTCGGCCGACCCGGACGCCGCGGGCGTGGCGGGCAGTTGATGTCGATGGACCGTGCATAACCGGGGATGGACTCAGTCCAACCTCTGGATTTTTCTTCACCCTAACCCAGCCAGTGCCTCCAGCTCTGCACCTCGCCTGCTGCGGACGGGAACGCCGGCGGATCCATCGATGTCGGGGAAATGAGTCTCCAGCTTGGAACATTTAATAAATTGGTGTCAAAAAGTACACAACAGGACAGCAGAAAGTATAACGCTAAGTTTATGACGCACCACAAAGTGCCGATATTCAGTTTTGGGAAACATCGAGAAAAATCGAAACATCGAGAAAGTGTGAAAACAGAGAGAGAGAGAGTGTTAGGAAGCCACGCCCACTGAGAAGTCTATATAAATGAGCTGATGTGAAGTATTCCAGCCATTCAGTTGCTCAAACTAGCCTGAGGAAGGAAAAGAAACTCCGAAACGTCGCGATCAGGTTTGAGCAGTATATTTAGTGCCTCCATTTCAAAACGCAAATGGGAGAGAGCCGCATTATTTAATCTCATGGGAAAGTAAAATAAATGTATTAAGTCCACAAAAACAAAACTTTATTATTTACAAACATCGACTGCACTCTTCAACACACCTCTAAACCCAACCCGGGTGACCTTTCACACCTAAAACTTAACCCAAGTGCCTAGAGCCCTAAGATCAGGGACCCTAAGACCCCGAACCCTACCCCAAATGCTGAATTAGCGCTGTACACATACCTAAAACTAGGTGGGTAATTTTTTCACAGCAATTTGGTTGTGTTGCGGGCTGACGCTGGCCTTTCTCGATGTCGTTCGGATCCGTTCGGCCGACCCGGACGCCGCGGGCGTGGCGGGCAGTTGATGTCGATGGACCGTGCATAACCGGGGATGGACTCAGTCCAACCTCTGGATTTTTCTTCACCCTAACCCAGCCAGTGCCTCCAGCTCTGCACCTCGCCTGCTGCGGACGGGAACGCCGGCGGATCCATCGATGTCGGGGAAATGAGTCTCCAGCTTGGAACATTTAATAAATTGGTGTCAAAAAGTACACAACAGGACAGCAGAAAGTATAACGCTAAGTTTATGACGCACCACAAAGTGCCGATATTCAGTTTTGGGAAACATCGAGAAAAATCGAAACATCGAGAAAGTGTGAAAACAGAGAGAGAGAGAGTGTTAGGAAGCCACGCCCACTGAGAAGTCTATATAAATGAGCTGATGTGAAGTATTCCAGCCATTCAGTTGCTCAAACTAGCCTGAGGAAGGAAAAGAAACTCCGAAACGTCGCGATCAGGTTTGAGCAGTATATTTAGTGCCTCCATTTCAAAACGCAAATGGGAGAGAGCCGCATTATTTAATCTCATGGGAAAGTAAAATAAATGTATTAAGTCCACAAAAACAAAACTTTATTATTTACAAACATCGACTGCACTCTTCAACACACCTCTAAACCCAACCCGGGTGACCTTTCACACCTAAAACTTAACCCAAGTGCCTAGAGCCCTAAGATCAGGGACCCTAAGACCCCGAACCCTACCCCAAATGCTGAATTAGCGCTGTACACATACCTAAAACTAGGTGGGTAATTTTTTCACAGCAATTTGGTTGTGTTGCGGGCTGACGCTGGCCTTTCTCGATGTCGTTCGGATCCGTTCGGCCGACCCGGACGCCGCGGGCGTGGCGGGCAGTTGATGTCGATGGACCGTGCATAACCGGGGATGGACTCAGTCCAACCTCTGGATTTTTCTTCACCCTAACCCAGCCAGTGCCTCCAGCTCTGCACCTCGCCTGCTGCGGACGGGAACGCCGGCGGATCCATCGATGTCGGGGAAATGAGTCTCCAGCTTGGAACATTTAATAAATTGGTGTCAAAAAGTACACAACAGGACAGCAGAAAGTATAACGCTAAGTTTATGACGCACCACAAAGTGCCGATATTCAGTTTTGGGAAACATCGAGAAAAATCGAAACATCGAGAAAGTGTGAAAACAGAGAGAGAGAGAGTGTTAGGAAGCCACGCCCACTGAGAAGTCTATATAAATGAGCTGATGTGAAGTATTCCAGCCATTCAGTTGCTCAAACTAGCCTGAGGAAGGAAAAGAAACTCCGAAACGTCGCGATCAGGTTTGAGCAGTATATTTAGTGCCTCCATTTCAAAACGCAAATGGGAGAGAGCCGCATTATTTAATCTCATGGGAAAGTAAAATAAATGTATTAAGTCCACAAAAACAAAACTTTATTATTTACAAACATCGACTGCACTCTTCAACACACCTCTAAACCCAACCCGGGTGACCTTTCACACCTAAAACTTAACCCAAGTGCCTAGAGCCCTAAGATCAGGGACCCTAAGACCCCGAACCCTACCCCAAATGCTGAATTAGCGCTGTACACATACCTAAAACTAGGTGGGTAATTTTTTCACAGCAATTTGGTTGTGTTGCGGGCTGACGCTGGCCTTTCTCGATGTCGTTCGGATCCGTTCGGCCGACCCGGACGCCGCGGGCGTGGCGGGCAGTTGATGTCGATGGACCGTGCATAACCGGGGATGGACTCAGTCCAACCTCTGGATTTTTCTTCACCCTAACCCAGCCAGTGCCTCCAGCTCTGCACCTCGCCTGCTGCGGACGGGAACGCCGGCGGATCCATCGATGTCGGGGAAATGAGTCTCCAGCTTGGAACATTTAATAAATTGGTGTCAAAAAGTACACAACAGGACAGCAGAAAGTATAACGCTAAGTTTATGACGCACCACAAAGTGCCGATATTCAGTTTTGGGAAACATCGAGAAAAATCGAAACATCGAGAAAGTGTGAAAACAGAGAGAGAGAGAGTGTTAGGAAGCCACGCCCACTGAGAAGTCTATATAAATGAGCTGATGTGAAGTATTCCAGCCATTCAGTTGCTCAAACTAGCCTGAGGAAGGAAAAGAAACTCCGAAACGTCGCGATCAGGTTTGAGCAGTATATTTAGTGCCTCCATTTCAAAACGCAAATGGGAGAGAGCCGCATTATTTAATCTCATGGGAAAGTAAAATAAATGTATTAAGTCCACAAAAACAAAACTTTATTATTTACAAACATCGACTGCACTCTTCAACACACCTCTAAACCCAACCCGGGTGACCTTTCACACCTAAAACTTAACCCAAGTGCCTAGAGCCCTAAGATCAGGGACCCTAAGACCCCGAACCCTACCCCAAATGCTGAATTAGCGCTGTACACATACCTAAAACTAGGTGGGTAATTTTTTCACAGCAATTTGGTTGTGTTGCGGGCTGACGCTGGCCTTTCTCGATGTCGTTCGGATCCGTTCGGCCGACCCGGACGCCGCGGGCGTGGCGGGCAGTTGATGTCGATGGACCGTGCATAACCGGGGATGGACTCAGTCCAACCTCTGGATTTTTCTTCACCCTAACCCAGCCAGTGCCTCCAGCTCTGCACCTCGCCTGCTGCGGACGGGAACGCCGGCGGATCCATCGATGTCGGGGAAATGAGTCTCCAGCTTGGAACATTTAATAAATTGGTGTCAAAAAGTACACAACAGGACAGCAGAAAGTATAACGCTAAGTTTATGACGCACCACAAAGTGCCGATATTCAGTTTTGGGAAACATCGAGAAAAATCGAAACATCGAGAAAGTGTGAAAACAGAGAGAGAGAGAGTGTTAGGAAGCCACGCCCACTGAGAAGTCTATATAAATGAGCTGATGTGAAGTATTCCAGCCATTCAGTTGCTCAAACTAGCCTGAGGAAGGAAAAGAAACTCCGAAACGTCGCGATCAGGTTTGAGCAGTATATTTAGTGCCTCCATTTCAAAACGCAAATGGGAGAGAGCCGCATTATTTAATCTCATGGGAAAGTAAAATAAATGTATTAAGTCCACAAAAACAAAACTTTATTATTTACAAACATCGACTGCACTCTTCAACACACCTCTAAACCCAACCCGGGTGACCTTTCACACCTAAAACTTAACCCAAGTGCCTAGAGCCCTAAGATCAGGGACCCTAAGACCCCGAACCCTACCCCAAATGCTGAATTAGCGCTGTACACATACCTAAAACTAGGTGGGTAATTTTTTCACAGCAATTTGGTTGTGTTGCGGGCTGACGCTGGCCTTTCTCGATGTCGTTCGGATCCGTTCGGCCGACCCGGACGCCGCGGGCGTGGCGGGCAGTTGATGTCGATGGACCGTGCATAACCGGGGATGGACTCAGTCCAACCTCTGGATTTTTCTTCACCCTAACCCAGCCAGTGCCTCCAGCTCTGCACCTCGCCTGCTGCGGACGGGAACGCCGGCGGATCCATCGATGTCGGGGAAATGAGTCTCCAGCTTGGAACATTTAATAAATTGGTGTCAAAAAGTACACAACAGGACAGCAGAAAGTATAACGCTAAGTTTATGACGCACCACAAAGTGCCGATATTCAGTTTTGGGAAACATCGAGAAAAATCGAAACATCGAGAAAGTGTGAAAACAGAGAGAGAGAGAGTGTTAGGAAGCCACGCCCACTGAGAAGTCTATATAAATGAGCTGATGTGAAGTATTCCAGCCATTCAGTTGCTCAAACTAGCCTGAGGAAGGAAAAGAAACTCCGAAACGTCGCGATCAGGTTTGAGCAGTATATTTAGTGCCTCCATTTCAAAACGCAAATGGGAGAGAGCCGCATTATTTAATCTCATGGGAAAGTAAAATAAATGTATTAAGTCCACAAAAACAAAACTTTATTATTTACAAACATCGACTGCACTCTTCAACACACCTCTAAACCCAACCCGGGTGACCTTTCACACCTAAAACTTAACCCAAGTGCCTAGAGCCCTAAGATCAGGGACCCTAAGACCCCGAACCCTACCCCAAATGCTGAATTAGCGCTGTACACATACCTAAAACTAGGTGGGTAATTTTTTCACAGCAATTTGGTTGTGTTGCGGGCTGACGCTGGCCTTTCTCGATGTCGTTCGGATCCGTTCGGCCGACCCGGACGCCGCGGGCGTGGCGGGCAGTTGATGTCGATGGACCGTGCATAACCGGGGATGGACTCAGTCCAACCTCTGGATTTTTCTTCACCCTAACCCAGCCAGTGCCTCCAGCTCTGCACCTCGCCTGCTGCGGACGGGAACGCCGGCGGATCCATCGATGTCGGGGAAATGAGTCTCCAGCTTGGAACATTTAATAAATTGGTGTCAAAAAGTACACAACAGGACAGCAGAAAGTATAACGCTAAGTTTATGACGCACCACAAAGTGCCGATATTCAGTTTTGGGAAACATCGAGAAAAATCGAAACATCGAGAAAGTGTGAAAACAGAGAGAGAGAGAGTGTTAGGAAGCCACGCCCACTGAGAAGTCTATATAAATGAGCTGATGTGAAGTATTCCAGCCATTCAGTTGCTCAAACTAGCCTGAGGAAGGAAAAGAAACTCCGAAACGTCGCGATCAGGTTTGAGCAGTATATTTAGTGCCTCCATTTCAAAACGCAAATGGGAGAGAGCCGCATTATTTAATCTCATGGGAAAGTAAAATAAATGTATTAAGTCCACAAAAACAAAACTTTATTATTTACAAACATCGACTGCACTCTTCAACACACCTCTAAACCCAACCCGGGTGACCTTTCACACCTAAAACTTAACCCAAGTGCCTAGAGCCCTAAGATCAGGGACCCTAAGACCCCGAACCCTACCCCAAATGCTGAATTAGCGCTGTACACATACCTAAAACTAGGTGGGTAATTTTTTCACAGCAATTTGGTTGTGTTGCGGGCTGACGCTGGCCTTTCTCGATGTCGTTCGGATCCGTTCGGCCGACCCGGACGCCGCGGGCGTGGCGGGCAGTTGATGTCGATGGACCGTGCATAACCGGGGATGGACTCAGTCCAACCTCTGGATTTTTCTTCACCCTAACCCAGCCAGTGCCTCCAGCTCTGCACCTCGCCTGCTGCGGACGGGAACGCCGGCGGATCCATCGATGTCGGGGAAATGAGTCTCCAGCTTGGAACATTTAATAAATTGGTGTCAAAAAGTACACAACAGGACAGCAGAAAGTATAACGCTAAGTTTATGACGCACCACAAAGTGCCGATATTCAGTTTTGGGAAACATCGAGAAAAATCGAAACATCGAGAAAGTGTGAAAACAGAGAGAGAGAGAGTGTTAGGAAGCCACGCCCACTGAGAAGTCTATATAAATGAGCTGATGTGAAGTATTCCAGCCATTCAGTTGCTCAAACTAGCCTGAGGAAGGAAAAGAAACTCCGAAACGTCGCGATCAGGTTTGAGCAGTATATTTAGTGCCTCCATTTCAAAACGCAAATGGGAGAGAGCCGCATTATTTAATCTCATGGGAAAGTAAAATAAATGTATTAAGTCCACAAAAACAAAACTTTATTATTTACAAACATCGACTGCACTCTTCAACACACCTCTAAACCCAACCCGGGTGACCTTTCACACCTAAAACTTAACCCAAGTGCCTAGAGCCCTAAGATCAGGGACCCTAAGACCCCGAACCCTACCCCAAATGCTGAATTAGCGCTGTACACATACCTAAAACTAGGTGGGTAATTTTTTCACAGCAATTTGGTTGTGTTGCGGGCTGACGCTGGCCTTTCTCGATGTCGTTCGGATCCGTTCGGCCGACCCGGACGCCGCGGGCGTGGCGGGCAGTTGATGTCGATGGACCGTGCATAACCGGGGATGGACTCAGTCCAACCTCTGGATTTTTCTTCACCCTAACCCAGCCAGTGCCTCCAGCTCTGCACCTCGCCTGCTGCGGACGGGAACGCCGGCGGATCCATCGATGTCGGGGAAATGAGTCTCCAGCTTGGAACATTTAATAAATTGGTGTCAAAAAGTACACAACAGGACAGCAGAAAGTATAACGCTAAGTTTATGACGCACCACAAAGTGCCGATATTCAGTTTTGGGAAACATCGAGAAAAATCGAAACATCGAGAAAGTGTGAAAACAGAGAGAGAGAGAGTGTTAGGAAGCCACGCCCACTGAGAAGTCTATATAAATGAGCTGATGTGAAGTATTCCAGCCATTCAGTTGCTCAAACTAGCCTGAGGAAGGAAAAGAAACTCCGAAAGGTCGCGATCAGGTTTGAGCAGTATATTTAGTGCCTCCATTTCAAAACGCAAATGGGAGAGAGCCGCATTATTTAATCTCATGGGAAAGTAAAATAAATGTATTAAGTCCACAAAAACAAAACTTTATTATTTACAAACATCGACTGCACTCTTCAACACACCTCTAAACCCAACCCGGGTGACCTTTCACACCTAAAACTTAACCCAAGTGCCTAGAGCCCTAAGATCAGGGACCCTAAGACCCCGAACCCTACCCCAAATGCTGAATTAGCGCTGTACACATACCTAAAACTAGGTGGGTAATTTTTTCACAGCAATTTGGTTGTGTTGCGGGCTGACGCTGGCCTTTCTCGATGTCGTTCGGATCCGTTCGGCCGACCCGGACGCCGCGGGCGTGGCGGGCAGTTGATGTCGATGGACCGTGCATAACCGGGGATGGACTCAGTCCAACCTCTGGATTTTTCTTCACCCTAACCCAGCCAGTGCCTCCAGCTCTGCACCTCGCCTGCTGCGGACGGGAACGCCGGCGGATCCATCGATGTCGGGGAAATGAGTCTCCAGCTTGGAACATTTAATAAATTGGTGTCAAAAAGTACACAACAGGACAGCAGAAAGTATAACGCTAAGTTTATGACGCACCACAAAGTGCCGATATTCAGTTTTGGGAAACATCGAGAAAAATCGAAACATCGAGAAAGTGTGAAAACAGAGAGAGAGAGAGTGTTAGGAAGCCACGCCCACTGAGAAGTCTATATAAATGAGCTGATGTGAAGTATTCCAGCCATTCAGTTGCTCAAACTAGCCTGAGGAAGGAAAAGAAACTCCGAAACGTCGCGATCAGGTTTGAGCAGTATATTTAGTGCCTCCATTTCAAAACGCAAATGGGAGAGAGCCGCATTATTTAATCTCATGGGAAAGTAAAATAAATGTATTAAGTCCACAAAAACAAAACTTTATTATTTACAAACATCGACTGCACTCTTCAACACACCTCTAAACCCAACCCGGGTGACCTTTCACACCTAAAACTTAACCCAAGTGCCTAGAGCCCTAAGATCAGGGACCCTAAGACCCCGAACCCTACCCCAAATGCTGAATTAGCGCTGTACACATACCTAAAACTAGGTGGGTAATTTTTTCACAGCAATTTGGTTGTGTTGCGGGCTGACGCTGGCCTTTCTCGATGTCGTTCGGATCCGTTCGGCCGACCCGGACGCCGCGGGCGTGGCGGGCAGTTGATGTCGATGGACCGTGCATAACCGGGGATGGACTCAGTCCAACCTCTGGATTTTTCTTCACCCTAACCCAGCCAGTGCCTCCAGCTCTGCACCTCGCCTGCTGCGGACGGGAACGCCGGCGGATCCATCGATGTCGGGGAAATGAGTCTCCAGCTTGGAACATTTAATAAATTGGTGTCAAAAAGTACACAACAGGACAGCAGAAAGTATAACGCTAAGTTTATGACGCACCACAAAGTGCCGATATTCAGTTTTGGGAAACATCGAGAAAAATCGAAACATCGAGAAAGTGTGAAAACAGAGAGAGAGAGAGTGTTAGGAAGCCACGCCCACTGAGAAGTCTATATAAATGAGCTGATGTGAAGTATTCCAGCCATTCAGTTGCTCAAACTAGCCTGAGGAAGGAAAAGAAACTCCGAAACGTCGCGATCAGGTTTGAGCAGTATATTTAGTGCCTCCATTTCAAAACGCAAATGGGAGAGAGCCGCATTATTTAATCTCATGGGAAAGTAAAATAAATGTATTAAGTCCACAAAAACAAAACTTTATTATTTACAAACATCGACTGCACTCTTCAACACACCTCTAAACCCAACCCGGGTGACCTTTCACACCTAAAACTTAACCCAAGTGCCTAGAGCCCTAAGATCAGGGACCCTAAGACCCCGAACCCTACCCCAAATGCTGAATTAGCGCTGTACACATACCTAAAACTAGGTGGGTAATTTTTTCACAGCAATTTGGTTGTGTTGCGGGCTGACGCTGGCCTTTCTCGATGTCGTTCGGATCCGTTCGGCCGACCCGGACGCCGCGGGCGTGGCGGGCAGTTGATGTCGATGGACCGTGCATAACCGGGGATGGACTCAGTCCAACCTCTGGATTTTTCTTCACCCTAACCCTAACCCTAACCCTAACCCTAACCCTAACCCTAACCCTAACTACCCCTAGTTGACTACCCCTAGTTGACTACCCCTAGTTGACTACCCCTAGTTGACTACCCCTAGTTGACTACCCCTAGTTGACTACCCCTAGTTGACTACCCCTAGTTGACTACCCCTAGTTGACTACCCCTAGTTGACTACCCCTAGTTGACTACCCCTAGTTGACTACCCCTAGTTGACTACCCCTAGTTGACTACCCCTAGTTGACTACCCCTAGTTGACTACCCCTAGTTGACTACCCCTAGTTGACTACCCCTAGTTGACTACCCCTAGTTGACTACCCCTAGTTGACTACCCCTAGTTGACTACCCCTAGTTGACTACCCCTAGTTGACTACCCCTAGTTGACTACCCCTAGTTGACTACCCCTAGTTGACTACCCCTAGTTGACTACCCCTAGTTGACTACCCCTAGTTGACTACCCCTAGTTGACTACCCCTAGTTGACTACCCCTAGTTGACTACCCCTAGTTGACTACCCCTAGTTGACTACCCCTAGTTGACTACCCCTAGTTGACTACCCCTAGTTGACTACCCCTAGTTGACTACCCCTAGTTGACTACCCCTAGTTGACTACCCCTAGTTGACTACCCCTAGTTGACTACCCCTAGTTGACTACCCCTAGTTGACTACCCCTAGTTGACTACCCCTAGTTGACTACCCCTAGTTGACTACCCCTAGTTGACTACCCCTAGTTGACTACCCCTAGTTGACTACCCCTAGTTGACTACCCCTAGTTGACTACCCCTAGTTGACTACCCCTAGTTGACTACCCCTAGTTGACTACCCCTAGTTGACTACCCCTAGTTGACTACCCCTAGTTGACTACCCCTAGTTGACTACCCCTAGTTGACTACCCCTAGTTGACTACCCCTAGTTGACTACCCCTAGTTGACTACCCCTAGTTGACTACCCCTAGTTGACTACCCCTAGTTGACTACCCCTAGTTGACTACCCCTAGTTGACTACCCCTAGTTGACTACCCCTAGTTGACTACCCCTAGTTGACTACCCCTAGTTGACTACCCCTAGTTGACTACCCCTAGTTGACTACCCCTAGTTGACTACCCCTAGTTGACTACCCCTAGTTGACTACCCCTAGTTGACTACCCCTAGTTGACTACCCCTAGTTGACTACCCCTAGTTGACTACCCCTAGTTGACTACCCCTAGTTGACTACCCCTAGTTGACTACCCCTAGTTGACTACCCCTAGTTGACTACCCCTAGTTGACTACCCCTAGTTGACTACCCCTAGTTGACTACCCCTAGTTGACTACCCCTAGTTGACTACCCCTAGTTGACTACCCCTAGTTGACTACCCCTAGTTGACTACCCCTAGTTGACTACCCCTAGTTGACTACCCCTAGTTGACTACCCCTAGTTGACTACCCCTAGTTGACTACCCCTAGTTGACTACCCCTAGTTGACTACCCCTAGTTGACTACCCCTAGTTGACTACCCCTAGTTGACTACCCCTAGTTGACTACCCCTAGTTGACTACCCCTAGTTGACTACCCCTAGTTGACTACCCCTAGTTGACTACCCCTAGTTGACTACCCCTAGTTGACTACCCCTAGTTGACTACCCCTAGTTGACTACCCCTAGTTGACTACCCCTAGTTGACTACCCCTAGTTGACTACCCCTAGTTGACTACCCCTAGTTGACTACCCCTAGTTGACTACCCCTAGTTGACTACCCCTAGTTGACTACCCCTAGTTGACTACCCCTAGTTGACTACCCCTAGTTGACTACCCCTAGTTGACTACCCCTAGTTGACTACCCCTAGTTGACTACCCCTAGTTGACTACCCCTAGTTGACTACCCCTAGTTGACTACCCCTAGTTGACTACCCCTAGTTGACTACCCCTAGTTGACTACCCCTAGTTGACTACCCCTAGTTGACTACCCCTAGTTGACTACCCCTAGTTGACTACCCCTAGTTGACTACCCCTAGTTGACTACCCCTAGTTGACTACCCCTAGTTGACTACCCCTAGTTGACTACCCCTAGTTGACTACCCCTAGTTGACTACCCCTAGTTGACTACCCCTAGTTGACTACCCCTAGTTGACTACCCCTAGTTGACTACCCCTAGTTGACTACCCCTAGTTGACTACCCCTAGTTGACTACCCCTAGTTGACTACCCCTAGTTGACTACCCCTAGTTGACTACCCCTAGTTGACTACCCCTAGTTGACTACCCCTAGTTGACTACCCCTAGTTGACTACCCCTAGTTGACTACCCCTAGTTGACTACCCCTAGTTGACTACCCCTAGTTGACTACCCCTAGTTGACTACCCCAAGTTGACTACCCCAATTATGTATTATAAGAATATATTATATTAATAATTAACTACTAATTGAGTATAATAGGGGTAGAGTTCAGTAGGGGTAATGTTCTCAACTTAAGAAATGACCAGATTTTGTTTAGGGTTGTGTGTTAAAATTGTTTTCTTCACTTACAAAACATCTGGTTTTAGGGTTAAGTTTGAGGGAAGGTTGTTATTTACAATTAGGTTTGACTTAAGGGTAGACATGGTTTAGTCAATTTTCCTTCAATGCTTTAAGAAATTATTTGTTGCTCTGAGAAGTTAGTTTAGGATTAGGGTTATGAAACCCTTGTAGTTAGTATAAGGTCTAAGACAGTGGTATATTTTGGTCTACAAAGTAGAAGAAGAGGATTCAAAATGCTGGTTAAGACCATGCAAGAAAGAACTGAACATTGAACAATCTTGGTGAAAGATCCATCATTGGTGTGTGGATGGGAATAAAATGATGATTCAAGTGACATAGTATCCAAGTAGATGACATCAATCCAAGATAAGGCTAGTGTTCGAAGAGAGAGAGAGAGAGAGAGAGAGGAGAGAGAAAGGATGGTTAAACTGATTAGAGTTTTCAAAGATTGCACTAAGGAAATCCAGATGACCAAGATGTAGATACAAACGAAACCATGATACATATGAAAGATCCAATAGATGATCTGACATTAAAATATCCATATAATCAAACTCCTTTTGATTGGGTTAGAGCAGTTTCAATTTGTAAAACGTATGAACATGATCCAAATACATGCCAAGCTTACTTTTGTTTAGGGGTGGGGGTTGGTTACGGCTGTTTCATCCGCATTAAATTACGTTACTACTGATGTTAGGCCCTATTTGCTACTATTTTTCTACCTGACAGTTCGGAATGAGGAACCTAAGGATGTTTGGCCTTTTTAGGCCATGTACTCCCAGCCTTTCTGCCCTTCAGGTTCACACACACACCAGTCTTCAGTCCATCCCCACAGTCCATATGGGACAGGATACAGGTGAGCAAAGAGTTAGGGTTAATCTTTAAGTTAAGATTAAATTGGCATTTTTTTCTCCCCTTTCTATAGATCAAAGCTTCATCTAAACTTATTTAAAAGCAAAGAAAAAAAGAAACCCTTGTCGTTACGTGTAGGGGTCAGGGCAATATTCCAGTCCAGAAAAAGTAGATTCATTATTCAAAATGCTGGGTAATTAAGATAAATCAAAGAATAGTTTGTTTAATTAATCCCTACTTATAGAAGGTTCCTAAAAATTTGCAATAGCAGTCACTTAGCCTCTTTAAAAAAATGCTAAATTAGAAAAAACAGGTTTGAAATAGTCTAATATTCTATCAAAGATGCTATAAAAAGGTCATCTGCTTAACTTTTCTTTTTAACAAAGAAATAACTGCTTTCCCACTATCATGCCAAACTGTTGTATGAACCCTTCAGTACAGTTAGTGGTTTTTCCACTGAGCCTGGAACTATGTAGCACGATTACAAACTGTTCTCAACCTGGAATTCTAAGCATGGTTAGACAACCGTGCTGAGCTGTGTCGATAGATTATTTGTGTTGATGTCAGGGCTGTTACCAAGCTACCACAGCTGGCTCAGAAGCATGCTAGCCAGACATCCACAAGTAAACACTTAATTTAATATAAGAAAATTATACAGGTCCAACAATAGTTAAGGGTTTAAACCATAGAGCAGTCTCTGGAAGAGAAGTGATTAACTCAGTTATTTCATTGACTTATTTTATACATTGTTTATTTTCTAACTAGTCATCTAAAATAATGAAATAGCCTATTTTATTAATGGCTAGAACTTAATTTGATTGACATCCTAAGCAATTGAGACCTTTAATTCGCCTGACTGATGCAAGTTTATTGCATGCAGCACTGTATTTGGTAGCACAAATCTCGCTCTGATCCAGGAGAGAATTATACCAATGACTACATGCACTGAGACTTTTTCCTGCTGCGCATCAAATAAAGCAAATAAGAAATGCTCATCTTTGAAGCCTATGGTAGAAAGTCAACTTTCAATATTTTTTTTGGACTTGGCTCTAAAGCTTTAGTGACACTGCTGTCCAAGGTACTGTTGTATATCTCCAAGTCTATATATATGTTCTAATAAACAAGTCACATGAACGAATTTAACTAATTATTGGTAGTACTCTCAAAATAATCACTAGGTTTTGACATGTTAAAGCAATTTTCAGCATTTCAGCTGTAGGCCATTATATGATTCAGTTATACACAAGTTTGACATTTATGGGGCTGTGTAACGTTGTTTTGTTTCCTGATCTTTAATATATACTGGGTAGCTATGCAATTAATTTTCTAAAAATGTCAAGCTGATAAGTGCTTTATATTCTGATGCATTTACATTCGTTTATTTCACTTGCTGCGTTCATTTAATGTTTGAAAACTTAGCCATTAACATGGGTGTCAAACTCAGTTCCAAAAAGGCCGCAGCTCTGTAGTTTAGTTCCAACCCTAATTAAACACCTGATAACTAATTGAGTCCTTCAGGCTTGTTTTAAACCTACAGGTAAGTGTGTTGGAGCAGGGTTGGAACTAAACTACGCAGGTCTTCGGCCCTCCAGGAATTAGTTTGACACCCCTGGTTTAAAGGGTTATATTTTACCATCGAAATGTAGCATGTTATTTAATCAACTTGGATTGTAAAAATCAAAGAGGAGTGCCATTAGTTAAAGTGCCCGCTCACTTTGACAAGGCCCATCCAAAATATATTTCTGCTATTGTAATGAAAAATGCACTATTGTTGCATTATCAGTTTAATTTTATGTCATGTTCAGAGGTCTTAAAATACATCTATTCCCCCTACAAACATTTTCAATTGTTACATTTGTCATTTCCCCTCCAAATAAAATTTAGCCAGAGGCACGCAACATGACCTCTAAAAAAGGTGCTGTAACATGTACCTATATGCAGCACCCCAATATGATAGTGGCATGCCGTGTTTAGTCACTTGGTTGCTTTTGTTTTTATTAACTTGAAAAAGATAGTTTCAGCTATGGAGTTTAATTGAACAAAGGGAGCGGTTTACATTGCATTAAAGGCAACTACTGATGGGTTGTGTAATGTTTTAAAGAGCTGTTGCAGCATGAGTGGAAAATAAAACAGTATTAGTGGTGCCTGGCCCAGTTTGGCAAAAAAAGGAGCAGTTCCATTTAGAGAAAAATTCAAGTGGAAAAGCAGCTAAAGTTTATGAAAAATTAATCTGGATGTAGAGAATCTCGTAGCACAAAAACAGCACTCCTAAAGGCGAATTTATACTTTTAACACAAGTATGCTTCAGCACAACCTGTGCATGGTCACATAGCCCTTGCTGTGGCAGTCAGACACTGATGCACACCTAAATGAATAGAGCAAGCTGCGATTAGTCAGTCAGCTTTGTAGAGCTGACAAGTGTGCCCTAACCTAGTCCTCATCTTCAGTCAGTAATTTGGGGGCTATTTCTGACAGCAACCCGTGAAAGGCCAGATTAAGCATCTGTAAAACTCAATTTCTTCATCTCAATGTTGCCAAACTTTGACAAGCGATCAATAACTGATGCAAAACAGCTTAACCTCTTGGTTAAACTACTGTAATGAGTTACAAGGTGGTTGCCCTGCTGGCCTCACTAACAAACTGCAGCTGGTTCGAAATGCAGCTGCTGGAGTGCTTTCTACACTGAAAAAAAAAAAAAAAGATATTTGGGGCTTGTAAATAAAGAGCATAATCCAAGTACATTTTACAAATAAATCATATTTTGTCTTAACTTCAAAATGTCTCGTTTAATTCATCAAGCTACTTAATATTGCTTTTTAATTTTTTGTGCCAAATACAATAGTAAATCGAAATGGATATAGCCAAGTAATATTTATTTAGTGTTTGTAATATTGAACTTATGCAAAAAATTACATACGCTAGTAAAACTTACTCCACAAAGTCAGTAAATCTATGCGCATGCTCTAATTCAAACCTGGGTGGATCAGATGAGAGCAACCAATGATTCCCTCACGCAGACTGAGATTTACAAGGCAAGTTACACTAGTTGTTTGATCAATTTGGTGTTGTTTGCAGAAAGTTATGGGCTCCTGTCAGCAATTTTGGTGGTTAGAGGCAAGGTTAGAATGAAGTGTTATTTGACTGAGTCTGCCGAAGATCCGATTAGCATAAGCATATTAACAAATGGCATCTGTGTCTAAAACTGTTGCATTCTAAATATAATGGCGAAGTATAATCTCAGTGAATTAAAATTATTTTTTATGAATACGAGTGTCAAGCATAGCAGTAAATTGCATTAAGGACATAATTAACCAACATTAAAGCTAGCCTACCATGCTGTCTGCATTATAAATATGAGTTGTTAGATTGGACAACCTCAGTACTCATTTGAACACAGATTGTAAAGTTACCCGAGCCCCGAGAGGCCAAAACATGACAAAGATGCATTTATTAATCCATCCACATTAACATGCAAATACTCCTTGTTAGTGATATAAATTATAGCAATGTTACTGAGTGTTCAGCCAGCCTCTATACCTGCGAACATTGCTGAGTCCAAAATAAATTAACTGATCAAATTTTACATCAGTAATATCATTGTTCAATTTTCCGACATTAATATTTCTTAATAATAACTAATTTCATTGACTTATTTTATACATTCTTAATTTTCTAACCAGTCATCTAAAATAATGAAATAGCCTATTATTTTATTAATGGCTAGAGTTTAATAATTTGATTGACATCCTAAGCAATTGAGACCTTTAATTCGCCTGACTGACGCAAGTTTTGCACGCAGCACTGTATTTGGTAGCACAAATCTCACTCTGATCCAGGAGATAATTAAACCAATGACTGCGCAGAAGGAAAAAGTCTGCATGTACAGAATAAAGCAAAGAAATGCTTATCAAAGCCTATGGTAGAAAGTCAACTTTCAATAATTTTTTTGGACTTTGCTCTAAAGCTTTACAGAGTGGCACTGCTTTCCAAGGTACTGTTGTATGATTTCTTAGTCTATATGCTCTAAACTAGTCACATTAATGAATTTAATAAACTAATTGTCGGTAGTGCTCTCAAAATAATCACTAGGTTGACATGTTAATGAGCAGTTTTCAGCATTTCAGCTGTAGGCCATTATATGATTCAGTTATGCACAACTTTGACATTTATGGGGCTGTTACATTTGTGTTGTTTTGATCCCTGATCTTTAATATATACTGGGTAGCTATGCAAATATTTTCTAAAAATGTCAAGCTGATAAATAGTGCTTTATATCCTGATGCATTTTCACATTCATTTAACTTGCTGCATTCATTATTTAATGTTTGAATACTTAACAGCCTATAACACAGGTTTCAAACTCAGTTCCAAAAGGGCCGCAGCTCTGCACAGTTTAGTTCCAACCCTAATTAAACACCTGATCAAAGTAATTGAGTCCTTCAGGCTTGTTTGAAACCTACAGGTAAGTGTTGGAGCAGGGTTGGAACTAAACTGTGCAGGGCTTCAGCCCTCCAGGAATCGAGTTTGACAACCCTGGTTTAAAGAGTTATTTTACCATCAAAATGTTGCATGTTAATCATAATAGATCATAAAAATAAAAGTTGAGTGCCATTAGGTAAAGTGTCCGCTCACTTTTGACAAGGCCAGTCCAAAATACATTTCTGCTATTGTAATACAAATGCACTGTTGCATTGTTTAATTTTGTCATGGTTGGAGATTTTAAATACAGTCATTCCCCCTGCAAACATTCAATTGTTACATTTGTCATTTCCACTCCAAATAAAATTTAGCCAGATGCGCACAACATGACCCCTAAAAAAGGTGCTGTAAAAATGTACCTATATGTAGCACCCCAATATGATAGAGCGGCATAGCAGTTATTCAGTTTAATTGAACAAAGGGAGCTGTTTACATTGCATTAAAGGCAACTACTGATGGGTTGTTTAATGTTTCAAAGAGCTCTTGCAGCACGAGTGAAAAATAACCGTATTAGTGCCCAGTTTGGCAAAAAAAAAAATAAATAAATAAATAAAAAAGTGTAGTTTCATTTAGAGAACAATTCAGCATGAGTGGACAAGCTAAAGTTTATGAAAAATTAATCTGGATGTAGAGAATCTCATAGCACAGAAACAGCACTCCTAAAGGCATATTTATACTTCTGCATCAAGCACACAAGTATGCTTCAGCACAACCTGTGCATGGTCACATAGCCCTTGCTGTGGCAGTCAGACACTGATGCACACCTCAATGAATAGAGCAAGCTGTGATTGGTCAGCTTTGTAGAGCTGACAAGTGTGCCCTAACCTAGTCCTCATCTTCAGTCAGTAATTTGGGGGCTATTTCTGACAGCAACCTGTGTAAGGCCAGATTAAGCATCTACAAAACTTAATTTCTTCATCTTAATGTTGCCAAGCCATCAATAACTGATGTAGAAAAGCTTATTCATGACCTTTCGGTTAAACTACTGTAATGAGTTACTAGGCGGTTGCCCTGCTGGCCTCACTAACAAACTGCAGCTGCTAGAGTGCTTTCTAGAACTAAGAAATCACATTACTCCTGTTCTTTCAGTGCATTAACTCCCTATTAAATATTTAATTTACAATGTTATGGTTTACCTACAAAGCCCTCAATGCCTTAGCTGCCCAGTATTTGAGGGAGCTCCTGGTGTATTATAGCGCATGAGTGATTCCTTTAAGACCCTATAGTGACCCACGGGTCCATGTATTGATCCTGAAGGGTCAGTCTGTACACCAGCCGGTGACCTCTCCCATCTGCAGCTTCTCCACAATGGATGTCCACCATTCTCCAGCCTCCGGTGCCTAGACTGCAGCTCTGTACAGGAAGTTTGGCCAGAGGAGAAATGATCATGTCCAACTGAGCCTGGTTTGAGGTTTTTTTTCCCCTTTACTTTGGTCGGTTGGCAAACTGGCTCGCTTGGGGCTTGTGTAGTTGAGCATGGATGGATTTTCTTCATTGTTCGGACTTTCAGCAGTGAAAATTAAATACTGAAATTAATCTCTGAAAACTGAGCTGATTTAAACCTCATACCTGATGTGAAACGAAGCATGCACAAAGATCCTTAGCCCGAACAGTTATATAGAAGTTTGTATGAATGTTCAAGAAACTGAAGCAGATAAGGGAGATTCCACTGAAGGAAGAATTCATTAATGCAATGAGTGAATCGGTCGTTGAGAGATTTCCAAGGTAAGCCATATGCCCATATTGAGTTTTAAGGTTCTGGACAGATTTTAAACCGGTCATCAGAAATATCTCCCAAACGGTTAACTTAATTATGAGACCACTGCAAATGACAGTGAGTACTGTCTGACAAATACATTTTGGAAATAGGTGTACTGTCTATGCCATTGTGTAGTTATGAACATCTACAATCACGATATGTGGAGAGAGAAAAAAAATTCACAATAGAACCAAACTGTGACTTGGATTGATTAAGTGAGAGCCTTAAAGTGAGGGCTTTTGTTTTTGAAAGGATTCTCACTACCAAAAGGAATTCTTGATACTTGAGAAATTTCCATTTAAATTTGAGATTTTTGAAGAAGAAACTGGAACAGGTAAAGTTGAAATATTTATAGGTGAAGAGGTTCCAATATTCCCATGAAATTGAGATTTTGTAAAAGAGTGAAGTGTGGTTACTTTCACTGAGAGGTTCTGAGGTTAGATGTTCTAGGAGTTACAGAAGATCTTATTTTTGAAACCAGCCATGTACACTACAGATGTTCTGGAAAAGGTATGCAAGGTTTTTCTCTGAAAAGTTCTGGGTTGCAAGTTATAGAAGAATAAATATTTTAAATCTTCCCATGGAAATAATGGATCTTAAAGGGAAAATCTGGTCATTCTGAAAAGTTCTAAGGTTATAATTTGAGATTTGGTGTTTTAAAGTGTCCCTATGCAAGTAATAGTCTTACTCAACCTTAATTCTAGTAAATTCTGGGGTTACAAATCCTCAGTAGATCTCATGTTTGAATTGATGACTTTTTGAAAAGTTCTCGAATGACTGGTGTAGGTGGTGTTGATGCACAATGTGCTGTTGTGTGGAGGTGTTAATCACCAGTAGAAGATTGGGCTTCATTTAAGGCCTGTTCGCCCCCGGCCACCTTCCCTGCGTGCTGTCCAAGTGGACCCAGGGGGGCTGAATACTTACCACTCCCCCAAGTGACCCTTTGTTAACACCGCAAGGTTGCCCAGGTCACCCGAGAAGAGTCTGAAGAGGTTTCTCTATGGGGCCTACTCTGGCTAATCCAGAGACCAGGCTCCCCAGGACCCCAGATATCTCCAGGGAACAGGAGAGCCTTTGCCCAAATCAGCTGAATCCAACAGGTAGATTCAGGAGTAAAAATTGGCCATGAACTGGTCACTGCCTCCCTCACTCCCTGCTGATTTTCTCCAGAATACTTCCAGTCAACATCCAAGGAGTTCCATAAATCCAAGATGACCAAAGAACTCGCCCAAATGTGGCTGTAAATATTCAAAGAGATGGCTCTGACCTCCAACTAATTACTAGAATTGAAAATTTAAGAGGCCAGGTCGAGGTTCAATCTGGCGGATATATCTTTGTAGATATATCATTCTTCTACCAGATGTCTCCCCTAAGGCAATGCAAGAACCAAACAGACATCATCCTTATCAGGGATAACCGTTGGGAGCATTACCCTGAAGAACAGGAGACCCTTGGCCGTTGACCAGGTTTTGAGACACAGCATTTCGGCAATGGTGATGACCATTTGTTTGTTTGTGTTTTTCTTTGTTCTTGTTTGTATATTTTTATTCAGAATTTGATTATCTGATGTCTAAGTTGTTTCCCCATACTTTGATTATCATATTTAAGGTTATGAAGCCCTTTAAAATCGTGTTTTATTAGAGAACAGACCATATGCAAATGACTCATTAGTATTCGTGTTTTTAGACCAATCCTGTGTGTCCTCAGCTGAGTGTGCTTTCGGTCAGGTTTAATCCTTTATATCTCGGCCGTTTTTTAACGTTTTGGTTTATTTTTTTCTGCATTTTAGTCAGTTTATTGTGTAGAATAAGTGTTGAGCAAATAAACTGTCATTACTGATCAAAATATTTCTGTGGGGTTACCGTTTATGAGGAGTACAGCTGATTTAGTGTGGTAATTCACAATCTGTGTAAACAGACTATTCCTTCAAGCCATCTGTCTCATGCAGTGTATTGGAGACGATATTGCTAACACATAAACGCATCTCAGTTGTGTGTTTTGATTAGCATGATTTAACAGTGTATAAACAATGTACATAATAAAATAGAAAACCAGAAAATACAGAAATAGTCTAAAAACATAAACTGAAGATCAGCCTGGCAAGTTGTGAACACAATGGTTGGGAGTAAAGAAGATAGAGGGGGAAATGAAATCAATTTAAATGGTTTTAGTTTTGTGAGAGAGTTTGCTGAGGAATTAAATACATTTTACTTAAAATCTGATGAGGGTGATTTTAAGTCAGAAAATTACATTTTAAAACAACATCTGTCATATAGTAAATCCGTAAACATTTGTAGGACTCGGGTCGAAGACCTCTTTCAGAGAATTAATACTAAAAAAAGCCCAGGCCCAGATAATATTGGTGGTAGAGTGCTACATACATGTGCTGAACAACTTTCTGAAATATTTAATTGCATTTTTTCAGTCTCTTGCGTTGCAAAGAGTTCTTGAAATCTGGAAGAAATCTGTTCTTATAGCCAAAACTAAGTTTCTGCGGGAGTTTAATGATTTTAGACCTGTTGCCCTTACTTCATTAGTTATGAAGTGTTTCGAGAGAATTATTAAAGGTAAGATTTTATTGTATTCAAAGGATAAATTTGATCCTTTGCAGTTTGCATTTAGACAGAGCAGGGGAGTTGAAGATGCTAATCTTCCACTGTTAAATTACCTGTTTAATCACCTGGAAAAGCCCAAGACCCATGCCAGATTGTTGTTTCCCTAAACGGGAAAATAAAGTTGAGTCTGAGTCATCTTGTCGACATACTGACCACTGCACGTATACACACACACACACACACACACACACACACACACACACAGCAGCAGTGATTTTACTCCTGCCAGTCATTGTCCTTGCACATGCTGAGTCGCTGTACACAAGGCTGCATTAATCATAAATAATCATAAATAAATGAACTACATTCTATATACCACTTTCGAGACCTGGCGAATCCTCCTGGCTGCCACCTCTTTCTCATATGGCCTAGAGGACTGTGTGTATGCAAATTGGTCCTATGCTTTGCATGATGTTTTGGGTTCGAATCCCGACTTGTACAAAAACTCTGAAATTATGGTTTTATGTATTTTAATCATGTTTCTGTTTTATGTAGCCTAAATAGGATACAGCTGCAGTTACGCCATCAATTTAGCATCTTTTTTGTAACACTGTAAAACAATAATACATATTTTTACAGTATGGTTGGGTTTAGGGTTTGGGTAGACATTAATAAAATACAATAAATGGGAAATTTAATGAATAATATAAATAATTCTTGATAACTTCAGGCCACCGTAACTTCTAGCAACAACCCTGTTTTAAGACAAAAACAAGACATATTTATTCACAAATTGTTTATTCGGATATCAGACCAATGTTGAAACAAAACGATACAAGAGCAAAGCATTACCAACTGGTATTAAAGCATTTCAAAACAACTGTGACAGCCTAGCTTCGAAACCTACTATCCCCGCATGGAAGACTAACACCCTAACCACTGTACTATGTTACTTGAAGCATCAAGCACACAAAGTGGGGCTTAATCCCTCAATTTGTTCAACTGTTCTTTGCTGAAGCCGTTTCAGTGCAATACATAAAAAATGACCACTAGATGTCACTGTAGAGTGGGTTTCGAAACATTTCGACGCTTCGATACATTTGCTTCGACTGTTTCAGTGTTTCACGAAGCCTCGCTTTGCCCACCACTAATTTTCACCCCATTGGCAACTACACAGTTACCTTTATATAAAAGACAATGCAACATAACAACAACATAACACTCTCGGTTCATCTTGGACTTGAACACGGGCTCTACTATCCTGCACAATGGTGACACAAAAGGTTTTACAGTATTTCAACTGAAAACAAAACTCTAAATAAAAATAATAATTGATAAAAATAATTAGACAATAAAATGTTCTTTCTGAAGATCTCAGCAGAGATCATGAAACAGCTCCACCAACATCAGGAGCTTCACTCATGACTGAGCTCTGACTTTATTTCTGTCATGTGGACAAGAGCTCTTCATGGAGGTGCTGTTGTTCATTTGAAGTCACCATGATGAAGGTCAGTGTCTGCTTTAGTCGGGCTCTTCAGCTGCTTATTTTAACACAAGGTTTATTTTGGCTGCTATGATTAATTGTGTTGATCACACTAGATCGGTAGCATGAAAAGCCAAAAGAAAAATATTTAAAAATAAAACCGTTAAGCTTAACTATGACAGTAAAGCCACTCTCATCTGCTTGTGTTCTCATTCAATTTCTAGTGATCTCTGTGTGAGAAATGATTAATACATTAATGAAACCACTGATGCTTTAGCAATCGATGACTGTTTAACAGGCCTAAATTCACGATTTGGGAAGTGTATGGTGTCAGGACTTGTATTTTGTATTTGGTTCTGTCTTCCTGTTTTCCTGCTCTGCTCTCTGCCTCATGCTCCCTAGTGTGTGTGTGTCGTGTTCCTATTGGTTATCCGGGTCATGTGTCTTGTCAAGTGCTTCCTAGTGTGTATATGTGTCAAGTTCTCATTGGTTGGTTCTGTCTTGTCTCCTGTAATTGATTGGTTACCTTGTCATGTGTTATGTCATGTGATCCTTATGTTTGATATAAACACACACCCTTGTTTGTTTGTTCCTTGTCTGGCTTTGATTCTCATGGTTTTTGTCATGTTGTGCATTTATTTCTGTTCATGTTTAGTTTGTTCAGTTTACTGTAAATAAAGCTTTACTTGACTTCTTTAAACTTGCCCTCAGTTATCGTCCCTTACATTGAGAACACTTCCTGAAAGACATTATAATGTAAATAGCTTTTATGCTCATGTTAATCTGTTATTTTCCCAGAGGTTTCCATACACCTGGACCAGGCCGTATCCTGAGCAGCTGCTGTGGTGGTCATGAAGGAGTGGAAAACATGAGACTGATTCCTATAAGACTCCAGTGAGAGACGAATCTTTGCATTGATCCTGAAGGGACAGCCTGTCCATCAGCCAGTGACCTCTCCAACCTGCAGCATCTCCTTGATGGACGTCCAGTGTCTCCAGTGCCTAGACTTCAGCTCCACACAAGAAGGTTACTCAGAGGAGAAATGGTCTTGCCCAACTGAGCCTGATGATTTCCTCACAGACTGATGTGATATTTACAAGGCAAGTCATGTTATTTGTTCATTGATCCATTTGGTTTCGTTTGCAGAAAGGTATAGAGCCCCGTCTGCAGTTTTGGTGGTTAAAGAGAATGCATGAAGTGTTATTTGAGTAAGTTTGCTAAAGATCCGATTAGCATATGCATATTAGCAAACAACATCTGTGTCAAAAACAAATGTGTTGCATTCTACATATAGTCTATGGAGAAGTATAATCTACAGACAACTTAAAGATGTTTTTTTATGTGAATACGTACAAACTTTTCCCGTTTGTTGTGGTTTAAAAAAAATGTTGAGAAGAACAATCGCCCGTAACATCGCTTAAGTTATCCAGACCACTTTCTGCTGTTCTTATGCTATTGGGACAATACAGTTGGTTGGGACAGAATAATAATCATGCCTATTACTTGTAGTATTTTCATAGCAATTAAAACTACCCCTTCATTATGTACAAGACCCAAAAAGCTGGAGTTTTGATTGCATATAGTCTGGAAGAATGACTGAGTGTGTCTAACATTCTGCCATACACACGACAACCACCGGTACACAGTGAAAAAAAAAATGACCTTAAGTTCACAGTAAATTACTGGGTAATGATTGCATTACTTTCACAGTAAATTATTGCGAGGTAGTTCACAGTTGTTACATTAGGTTATAGTGAAATTACAGCCATATAGTGTAACTTTACACAGTATTATCTTGAAGAAATAACTATAATTTACTGTTAAGTTACAATACATATAGTGTGATTTAGCAGTAGGTTGCAGCTGAAATACTTGATTTAACTGCAAAGTTACATTTTATTACTGTCATTTAACAGCGGGGTGCTGTGGAATTTCAAAGCAAATTTAGGTCACCCAAAAATGAAAATTCTGTCATGATTTACTCACCTTCAGGTTGTTCCAATTCTGTTGAATAGAATTCTGTTTTTAACACAGGAAAAAAACTATCAAATATTTCCCTTTGTGTGTGTGTATACATATATATACAGGATTAAAACCCACAAGAATGCGTAAATGATGACAGAATCTTCATGTTTGAGGGATCTGAGAAGACACTAAAAATAAAAACAAACACGGATACATGTTACACATTTATTTATCAGTTTGAGGACATCTGTGTAAACATTTCAGAAAAAGTGAAGCTTTACTCCATTGAACCGAAAAATACTGTAAGAACATATTTAAAAATTCTGACATCATACTTAACATATAAGAAGCAGTGTTCCAGAGTGCTTGCTTGCAAAATTAAGCAGTCATTTATTCAAGATCAATCATTTTCCTGATAATTGTACACACTTCCCAGCTGGAAGGGAACGTTCTCTCAACTTTGGCTAACATTCCCTTCATGTTGTGTTAATGTTTAAAAGAAAACTTTTCAATGTAATATCCAAGGAATATTCAAAAAATGTTTCACTAACTAAAAAATATTCAAAAAAATGTTAGTATTTTATACAGTTAGTGAAGTCAGTCTTGTGTGTCAGTAAATTATTCTTGTGTTAAATATATCTGTTTCTTTTTTGGCTAATTCTCATAGCCAGCGCTCGTGGTCTCAATTCAACAGCAAATGCGTAAAACGTGTCTTCGATGTTCATCGTACAGAAGTGTAGTGTGTAACTGCTTCATTCTGGAGGGTTTTTAAAAACAGACTCATTGCTTAATACAAACAGGATGTACAGCAATACACAAAAATCTTTACAAATAAAAACAAAGGATTAAAATATCACAAAAATTATTATTTTCTACATCAATATAAACACCACTGCTTCCATGCCTGAGCTTTTTTCAGTTTATTTATGACAACTTGCTTTTGTATCATGTTGTTGTTGTTGTTGTTATTATTGATAATATTATTATTGTTATTATTATTATTATTAATACTATTTATTATATGGATTATTTATATTTATTACAAACAAGTTTAGATTAGTCCACTTGTGGGTTTTTGGACTTAATGGGACATAAGAACAGGACGTGTGTTTGGATACAACTCAGTTTTCTGACCACATTTCTATATTATTGCTCATTTATTCGTTTGCTGGAAATTAGAATTGAATTTAGAAATAGTTTTGACAATTTTTTGCGCTTAGCCAATGAAAATAATTGTATAGGCTTACGGATGGGTCCAGTTAAGTGCATAACACCGTTTCCTTATCTATGAAAGACAGAAAATAAAGGCTGATTGGAGGAGTCTCGTTCTTTATCCTAGCAAAGTTGATATGTGAATAGCAAATGCGCCATGGAGCGATAACTAACTCTTAAAGGCAATAGGAGATGAGACTCTGATAGGTTTATTTGCAAAACACACCCAAACTCATTAAGGGAATAAGCACAACCCTGTTAGACCATGTGCCATGGCGAAGAGCGTATTTTTATCTTTAAAATAGCAAAAGTGGATTCAAACACAGCCTTAAAGCTTTTGTGCCTTGAGCTTTAGACTTTGCGCCTAGATCATTAAAATAGACCCCTAGACCTCTGAAGATTTGAGTAATGATGCTGAAAAACCAGCTTTACATTACAGCCATGAATTACATTTTAAGCTTCACATAAAAAAAGATTTATATTTAGACTGTTGACCGATACCTTACACCCTTATTCATTCTTAAGCCCTAAAATTTAAATACTTTATTTTGTACAGGCATGACACACAACTCGTATTCAGTCATATTTGGTCTTATTCTCTTGTTTTTCCAACAGCAGCTTAAAAGGAGCCCAAATGTTCTAGAGCTGCTGAACATCTTAATATGTCAGTAAATTTGCCAGACAGTGATAATCAAAAGATATTTTAGTGGCAGTTCTTTAAAAAACAAGTGGGATGTAGATAAGGGGATTGATATAGATTACATTTTTTAAATGTATAAATTTTTAAATACTGTTTAAGACTCTGTATACAACTGAAAGTAAAAAAAATAAATGAATACAAAGTAAACCTATTTGTAAATATTGTTATTTATGCTTTTTTTCAGGCAGCAGAAAGTGATTGAGACACGCACAAACACACAGACACAGCATATTAAACATTGAATTGTTTAACGAATGCTTTGTTTTCTGCCAATAAAGCCAATTTTAATAACATTTTGTTGATTGAGCTCTCTCTGTCTCTAACATTCAGGACAAAAAATACCAATCTAAGTCGGTTCCTTGAAGATTTTGAAAATGTTGTGGGAATGTAGTGTATAGAGGCCTAGAGGGATCCTATAATAGTGGTCCCCTAAACATCCTGAGAACATCCCTAAAGTTCTGTGAAGGTTGCCAAAATAACGTCCCCCACACCTTCAAAGTGTTTAAATGTTATAATTATGTTAAAGTAGAATGTTTCAACAATGTTGCCACTAAACAGGTTTAGGATGTTTTAGAGAATGTTTACCTCCTTTAAAAGAACATTCTGTGACTAAACTAACCCTAGCCCTAATAATGTTCTGACAGCGTTACCAGCAAATGTGCTTACAACGTTTTAGAGAACATTACCTGTCTTTAAGAGAATGTTCTGGGAAGTGAAATAAAGCAATATGATGAAAAGTTTTAATAATGTTAGAGTATAATGTTGTAGCCATGCTACTTTGCAATGTATTTAGAACGTATTTAGAGAATGCTTCCTACCATCAAAGAGAACATTATGGGAACTTAAAGAAAACTACCCATCACAAACAGTAATGCAACAATGCTGGGTAATATTCCAACCCAAGCTCATTCTGAAAACGTAGTCCCATGGTTGTTTATGGAGAATGTATGGCAGCAGTTAATTATTTTAAGCAAATGCTATGGGGCGGTGTGACACCACTTATCTTCACGCTCGCCGGCTGACAGCACACTCCAGCAGAATATCCCTGACATGAAGCTCAGGGTTAACTGCTGATTCTCCTTCACTGTGGTCGACGTAAAGAAGAGACAGAAAACACTGACAGACTCTGAAACAGATTTATATTTCCTCAGAAAGAGCTAATCTTGCTTTCATTAAGAAATTCTCACATTATTTTGTATAAGATATGATTTCACATTCAGCTACATTAAACTCTGCTAAACTGAGGACAGAAATGAGACGGGCATGAAGAGGGACTATGAGAGAAGATGAAGATAAAGGAGAGAAAAGAACGATGAAGGAGAGAGGATCTAAGACTGAAACACAACAGACTTTATTCTCTGCTCTGCTTTACTCAACGCTCATCATAGTTTGTGGTTATTTTGGGTGTGCGGTGATTGTTTGCTGGCGCGTGTCCTACTTGTGTAAATCGCTCAGTGCGCTCAGTAATCCAGCAGACGGACACTGACGGGCGCTGATGCTGATTCCACACACAGATGTTCTGCATCTGCTGCGTCACAGACATACAGCTGGATCTGCTGCTGCTCTCGGCTTCAGCCTCATTCCACTACAGACGCAGAGATGAACCAGACCGCAGGAGTGTCCAACCACTGCCACAGGCGCTCGTCCATCGACGTCAAGGTGAGAAACTTCATCTGCGAGAGAACAGAACTGTGTGTGTGTGTGTGTGTGTGTGTGTGTGTGTGTGTGTGTGTGTGTGTGTGTGTGTGTGTGTGTGGAACTTTATTATGAATGAAACTCAAAGTTGAATGGATGAAACTCAAAGTTATAGAAACCGCTCGTGCGCTGTGTAAATGAGCGCTGTTGTTGACAGATAGATTTACTCTGTTGTCACTTTACAAAATGGAGATTCCGTGTGACGCGTTCTCTCACTCATAAGAGCTTAATACTTGACAAACAATTGAGCTCGGTTTCCCGAGCTGTAGGGTCAGTCACTGATCAGTTTCATGATCAAAATAAAGGATCTGATGTTCTGTTAAAGCACGCAATGGATTAAAGATTGATGTGGATGAAGGTCAGGCAGATCTCGAGGGAGACGCAGAGGACTTTCATTCAATCATTCATGAGACGCAAACTTACTGAGTGCATCTAAATGTAGAGCATCGAGGAACAGCAGCGCTGCCTATGTGCTATACGTGTGTGTGTGTGTGTGTGTGTGTGTGTGTGTGTGTGTGTGTGTGTGTGTGTGTGTGTGTGTGTGTGTGTGTGTGTGTGTGTGTGTGTGGTGCTGTGAGAGAGTGTGTGTTTCACTGGAGAGTTTAATTCTTCCTCATCTGCATGTTGAAGAGGCGAGCCGATCATACAGATCATGTTTATAAAGCATGTCATTTACATTAAATCGTCCTGATGCTGTTCTGACTTTTTACCACGGAATTAAAAGTTGATCTGTCTGTATCACGTCTGAGATGCTTGAGATTAAATGTAAACTCAGGAACTGTAATCTCTTACTGGTCGGTAACAGCATGATAATCCTGCAGTGATGCAGATGGAGCCTGAAACAACCACAAAGAGAATTAAACAAACAGATTTATTCATATTGTGCTGAATCTGCTGACGGACATCATACTGTAAAGCCTGTGTCATGCAAAAGACAGATCTCAGTACAGAGTTTTACTTGAACTAAAACTAAATAAATGACAGCAGTAATCAAACCAGAGTCTACACATGTTCTCAATTGACTAATATATTTGCCTGACTTCTGCAGAGCAGCGACTTCTCATCGCATTACATCTGTGGGTTTATGACAGGCATCAATTCAGACTCAGTCCAAACGGAGAGAAAGCGGTGCGGTAACGGTGGTCATGTCAGGACAAAATAATGTTCAGAGATTAATTAAAAATAGCACAAAGACAATCAGATTTAGTCTAGTCAAGACTCTTTTACTTCACTTCTTAAACTGCAGACAGCGCAAAACAAGCTCACTGCATAAAACCCGTCTAAATAACTGCTGGTGGTCCGTTCTTAACAGTTCAATGTCACAACTTTGCATTGTTATTCAACAAACACAGAAATCCTGAAGACTGCAGGAACAGAACAGCGTCTCTCACAGATCACAGCTGAAAACACCACAATAACCTGAACTGCACTGCGCTAAAACACTGCATTAAACTGCACTAAACTGAATTAAACTACACTGAAACCTTTCAGACTGGCTCACACCACACGCTTCAGTGACTAAAAGCGCATGAAAACACCAGAGACGCGATTGACTGAAGGAGGATGCTATTAAAGCAACAGCACAAACTATTTTCAACTCAATGACCAAAGATGCCAACTAATGACATGTTAAATTAGACAACATGATCAGTTATTCTCTTCTGTATAAGCCGTTAACATCACACCATATTCTTGCTGATGTTGTCTTATTAAAATGTCTTGTTAACACAGTTTTGCCTTTCTTCTGTCCATCATTACAGGTCACTCTGTTTTCCATCAGACTGGATCCTGGAGGGCCGCAGCTCTGCCGTTCTGCTCCTCAAGGTGTTCGAGTTTCTAGAGCAGGTGTGAGCTGGAGGTGTTTGGAGCTAAACTCTGCAGAGCTGCGGCCCTCCAGGAGCTGAGTTTTGGCCCATTTCCATTGAGTGGTTCAGTATGCTTTTATGGCTGAACCATACTGTACCATTTTATCGGCACCCTTTCAAAAAGGTACCAAACACGAGAAAGGGTACCAAAAGCCGGAGCTAGACACACAGCTACATATAATAACGAGCCATGGTCGATCCAGGCTTAAATAAACCTTGTTGTCATCTTGATGAGCAGCCACAATGCCAAGAAGCAGAGCAGTTTACCCTGTGCCCCAAAGTTTTTTACGAGCCGGTCTGAAGCGAGAGCGGTTTCGCGATCTTGCTTGCGCGAGCCGTGCATCTGTATCTGAAATAACAAACTTCTTGAGCTGATGATAATAACGTGCGCTTGATTATTGACGTGCTTTTGAAACCCGATCCTGTCAGACACTGACAAACGCGAGAGTGAAGCGCGGAAAAACAAAGGAGAAGCTGGAAAAAGGAGGACATTACTTCTTCAGCAAACGTGAACAAACTGCCTTGTTTAAATGTTTATCATCACCTTTTAGACTAATATGAACTGAGAATGACGGAGTGACTCTCTAACAGAGGCTACATGTGCTGCTGAAGATCACACACACAGATGAGAGGTTTTCACTGACTGGGCTATACTTTGTGTTCTGAGCCTAAATAAGGCTGAAATGTCTGCTGTGTGTAGTTCTTCTGTGGTTGGTATGATATAGGGGACTGTAAGGGGCTGTATGTGTTCATTTATTTATTCAGTTTATATAATTGCAGACGTTACAGTAGGCTATTTTCCACTGTCATTGTTCTGCAGTTATAATCAAATCCTGTTCATGGAAAAGGTAGTAATGAACATTTATACAGAAGTGTTTATGTGTGTAAAGCATCTGTGTTGTGAGAAGTGCTGCTCATATGATGTGTGAGCGACCCGTACAGCTTTACCGTAGACATTTATTCGAGTGAGCATGACGTCGACTTCAACTTTCTGTCATACATCACGCCCACCAAAAGGGTACGCTTGGTAGTGGAAACGCAAGCCTGATAAAGGTGACCCGTACCGACCCGAACTGTACTGTACCAGTCAGAGAAAACAAGCCATTTGAGCATGAGTTACAGATGAAGCTTGATGATTAACTGTGACGTCTGTGTGTCTGCAGGATGTGGGGAGTGTTTCCAGCGAGATGAACTGGAAGGGTGTGGGAATCTCACTTCTGGTCATCTCCTTTATGCTGTCACTGATCGTTCTGTCCATCTTCCTGCTGTCTAAAGGTGTGTGTGTGTGCATGCGTGAGTGTGTCTCTTAATAAATGTTCAGTCAGACAGAGCTGAGGTACATGTTTCAGATTAGAGAGCTCTCAGTTACTGCATTCACACACACACACACACACACACACACACACACACACACACTTATTCAGAGAAGCTCTATCAATAATACTAGTTAATCTTCGTAACTACATATGAATTTATGTGTGCTGTACTGTATTAATAATTGTGTTAGGATTATACCTAACCTCAGCTATTAGGCTATGTACTGTATATTATGTGTTTTTAGCTTATGTGTGGCGTCAGATGTTTTAAATGAAGCCAGTAGTTAATAAGTGTAAATTAAAATAAAGGATCTCCATAGTTTGAAATGAAATTAAAACACCTAAAGTTTAGGGTGAACTATCCCTTTATGGGCAATGCGCAGTAGGTAGTGCTGTCAACTCATAGCAAGAAGGTCTCTGGTTTGAGTCTCGGCTGGGTCAGTTGGCGTTTCTGTGTGGAGTTTGCATGTTCTCGTTGCGTTCACGTGGGTTTCCTCCAGGTGCACCGGTTTCCCCCACAGTCCAAACACATGCACTATAGGGGAACTGATCAACTAAACTGGCCGCAGTGTATGAGTGTGAATGAGCGTGTATGGATGTTTCCCAGTGATGGGTTGCAGCTGGAAGGGCATTCGCTGTGTAAAACATATGTTGGATAAATTGGCGGTTCTTTCCACTGTGGTGACCCCTGATTAATAAAGGGACTAAGCTGAAAAGAAAATGAATGAATGAATGAATATCCCTTTAACCTGTTATGGCAAACATACAATGCACTTTACGAAATAAGCGTAGGAAATATGCAAGCGTATTTAAAGCTCACCTTGTCATTGCTGCGCTGATGTATTTGAGTATCTCTCTCACCTGCACCCTCACAATCCTGACATCACATAGAGAGAGGGGTTGTTGCAGCCTGTGCAGTGAGCAGATGTGGGTGAAGTGCGCGTAATTTACATGTGAAGTCAATGCAAAGATGTGATTAGACATCCTGTGGCACAAATCGAGTGAATATCATGCCGCAAATTAAGCATTTGACACACTTCAGACGGCAAAAGAAAGTGTGAGCAAACATGTAACAAACGGACAGAAGAGCAAGCAGCTTAATGGTGGAGACTGGTTTAAGGATGACGGCCGCTGGATGGGGCTGAACTGAAAGACATTACTTGTGCTTTACATGTGCGGCTGGTGTTATGATGTGTGTCAAACTCAAATCAATAAATGATTTCGCTTCACTCTTTCCCTGCCGTTAACCAGAGAAAGCGATTCCCTGCCCTTGACGAGTTTTACAGCAGTCTGTGTTTTAGATGTATTAGGGTAGGGGGAGCCCTAACTCATGTGCTGAGTGAGGAACACGATGTCAGATACTCTGGGGAGTCAAATCTGAGAGAAAATAAGATGGTGGATAAAAATAAGAGTTCTACAGCCTTCCTTTGGCTTGATCCCTGTGTTAGATCTGTTTTAGACCTGTTTTAGATCTCATCATGACAAGAGGCCAAAATACAGAAGCTTTATTTTATGATGTGTGTCGTTGTGTCCGACTGCACATCTAACACAGTGGGCTACATAACCACCACAACATCAGTCATTATCATCACAAAACATCTCAGACCAAATCAGGAAAAACGCATCAAGTGTTAGTTTTGCATTATTTGTCTGTCTGTGTGCATGTATGTATGTATGTGCGTGCGTGTGTGTGTGCGCATACATGTCTCTCTCTCTGTGCATATGTGTGTGTATTCGCAGCGGAGGCCCAGAGCTCTGCTGGCTCCTGCCTGACCCTGGATCAGCTGTTGTCCGTGGAGCTGCTGGATCTTCATCTGGACCCACAGTGGGTTTCTGGTGAGAAAGATCTCTTGGGGAATCAGCTGCTGAATCTGAATTATTGGCGCTACACCATTTTGTGTGTGTGTGTGTGTGTGTGTGTGTGTGTGTGTGTGTATATGTTGTATGTGGTATGTGTGTGGTGTGTGTGTGTGTGTGTGTGTGTGTGGGTGTGTGTGTGTGTGTGTGTGTGTGTGGTGTGTGTGTGTGTGTGTGTGTGTGTGTGTGTGTGTGTGTGTGTGTGTATATGTTGTATGTGGTATGTGTGTGTGTGTGTGTGGTGTGTGTGGTGTGTGTGGTGTGTGTGGTGTGTGTGTGTGTGTATATGTGGTGTGTGTGTGTGTGTGTGTGGTGTGTGTGGTTTGTGTGGTGTGTGTGTGTGTGTGTGTGCAGATCATCGACTCGTCTACAGAGACAGATATGGAGATGTGAAGATGCTGAATATGGAGTCCAGTCAGGCTGAGATTTTAGTGAAGAATTCCACATTTGTAAGTAATGGAATATGAATAAATGATGTTAATATGGGGTTATATATGTAACCGTGTTGGCTGCTGTGTCTTCAAAAGTAAGCACATCCACTACACCTCAGATCGCCAACAGCAGAAGCTGTTTCTCAGTCTTCAACTCAGTATTTAATTGAATAAAACACTTTTCTCAAAACTCTACACACAATTCTCTACCTAAAACACACATCTAACAGGAACTACTTGCTTTTCTTTTCCAAACACAACCAGTCAAAATGCTAAACTTATTCACCAGGACACACACACACACACACACACACACACACACACTCTCTCTCTCTCTCTCTCTCTGTCTCTCTCTCTCTCTCTCTCTCTCTCTCTCAAATTCAAATTCAAATTCAAAGAGCTTTATTGGCATGACTGAAAAACAAATCACAATGTTGCCAAAGCAATAACAAAATACAGAACATTCATATAGATAAAAGAAATATAAGTAATAATAAACAAACACATATACATATCGTTATATTATACATATATGTTGTCACAATAAACAAATTAATAAAAAAAAAGATTAACAAAAGTATATAATAATAAATGGTAAGGACAGAGAGCTTTAATACGGGATGAGGGGGTTCAGCCTTTTTCTCTCATATGGTGGCATGAGGACACGTACTGTGCTGCTAGGTGGAGACACTTTTCATTTTCTCCCAAAATATAATGGAGTTTCTCCGTATTTGTGGCTTGCTGGAATTGTGGTAGAATCAGAGACATTTGTGTGAAGTAAGCTTCTCTGATGCTCTGATATTTGCTGCAGTGAGTGAGGAAATGCAGCTCATCCTCCACAACTCCAGCAGAGCAGTGTGGACACAGTCTGAGCTCTGGGCTCCTCCAGCTGCGCTTGTGTCGGCCCGTCTCCACACTCAGACTGTGTCCACTCAGACGGTACCGGCTCATCAGCTTTCTCTGACCGGGGCTCTTAATGTTGGTCAGATACGGGGCCAGTTCATAACCAGGTTTAATCTGGTTGAAGCACGCTAACTTTTTTATTTGTTGCACTTTATTTTGCCAATTGAGTTTATAATCCTCCTGGGTAATCTTTTCTATTTCTTTAGTCTTTATATGTTGGGACAGGGTTTGTGAGTTTAGTTGGTGTTTTTCCACCAGATAGTGCATGGGGTCGCTGGCCGGATGTGCATTTCTATATATGAGGGCTTGCTGATGGTAGCTCTCTGGGCTGGAGTCTGACAGATGGAGCCAGAACTTCCCTGCTGTCTTCTGGATTTCTGAGAGCAGAGGGAACCTGCCGAGTTCTGCTCTGCAACCAAGGCTAGGTGTGCTTCTGTGAACTCCGAGGATGTTTTTGCAAAACTCCAGATGAAAGATTTCAACTGGAGTTTTTTCCCAAGATTCATAGTTTAATTTAAATGTGGGTCCCCAGAGTTCACCGCCATACAGAAGGACTGGCTTTACAATGGAGTCAAATATTTTCAGCCACAGTTTAATGGGTGGGTTAAACTTAAAAAGGTTTTTTTAATACAATAAAAAGCCCTGCGTGCCTTAGCGGTCAAGTCTTTTAGAGCTTGACTGAAGTGTCCAGAAGCTGTGATTGTCAGACCCAAATAACTATAAGAGGTGACGTGGTCAAGTATTGTTCCTCTGATTTTAAAAGTGTGTCTTTTTTTATCAGCCAGACGAGGTTTTTTACAGAAGATCATGATCTTGGACTTCTGCATGTTAATGGGCAATGCCCAGTCTGTGCTGAACTCCTCCAAGATGGAGAGACTGTGGTGAAGACCCTCTTCTTCTTCTCTCTCTCTCTTTCTCTCTCTTTCTCTCTTTCTCTCTTTCTCTCTCTCTCTCTCTCCTCAAATGTGGAAACACTAATTTCTTTACTGATCACTAAACGATCACTGCTTTAGTCTAGTATAGGCCAGAGGTGATGGGACTCTGTTCTGGTTTTTCACTCATCCACACTCGCTACACTTTTGTACCTGCCCCATTTTCTCCTTTTCTAGATCTTAAATTCCTCTAAAAATTGAATTCTTCTGAGCCTAGCACTGTAAAGTGTATGATGACCAGCTCTGCACCCACATGACGCTTTTCCAGGCAATGGACACGTCTCTATGTCCCTTGGTCATAAGGGAGCTGGTTGAGGAGTTTGGTTGAGCTTGTGTACCTATAGATATTCTTAACAAGAACAACAGTAGTTTGCTACACTGGCCAGAACAGTATTGAGCCACGCGTTGGAGTCTTGTTAACTCCTAATCGACCAGGCATTAGATGATCATGAGCTGGTTTTAATACTGCAGTTCAAAAGGCAGAAGAAAGCACAATTTGAAATCTAGGACGTAGACCTTCACATGCGTGTCATCGAATTCTATTTGCACATCAAAAAGCCATTGTCCAAATGACAGCACACTTATACCCCGTCTAAATGACTGTTGTTAGGCACTTATGCAAGTTGACAGAAGCAGGTCGCACACCAGAAGCGCCGCTCAGCGCCGCGACACGGCGTGTACATGACAGGTTAAAGTATCGCACACCAGACACGCACATTCGAATGATATTTAACATGAAACTAATCAGATGGCGCTCTGTGGCGCGGCTGAAAAATGAACTGCGTCCTGAGCCGTCGCCGGGCGCCGCCGACAGCCGCCGACTTGCGGCGCCGGTGTGTGTATCCTGATAGAAAC
>NC_133184.1:58945000-58950000 GCF_049306965.1 Danio rerio | reverse complement strand
ACAACACTACAGCACACAACACTACAACACACAACACTACAGCAGACAACACTACAGCACACAACACTACAACACACAACACTACAGCAGACAACACTACAGCACACAACACTACAGCACACAACACTACAGCAGACAACACTACAGCAGACAACACTGCAACACACAACACTACAGCAGACAACACTACAGCACACAACACTACAGCAGACAACACTACAACAGACAACACTGCAACACACAACACTACAGCAGACAACACTACAGCACACAACACTACAGCAGACAACACTACAGCAGACAACACTGCAACACACAACACTACAGCAGACAACACTACAGCACACAACACTACAGCAGACAACACTGCAACACACAACACTACAGCAGACAACACTGCAACACACAACACTACAGCAGACAACACTACAACACACAACACTACAGCAGACAACACTACAGCACACAACACTACAACACACAACACTACAGCAGACAACACTACAGCAGACAACACTGCAACACACAACACTACAGCACACAACACTACAACACACAACACTACAACACACAACACTACAGCAGACAACACTGCAACACACAACACTACAGCACACAACACTACAGCACACAACACTACAACACACAACACTACAGCAGACAACACTGCAACACACAACACTACAGCAGACAACACTACAGCACACAACACTACAGCACACAACACTACAGCACACAACACTACAGCACACAACACTACAGCACACAACACTACAACACACAACACTACAGCACACAACACTACAGCAGACAACACTACAGCAGACAACACTACAGCACACAACACTACAGCACACAACACTACAGCACACAACACTACAGCACACAACACTACAACACACAACACTACAGCACACAACACTACAACACACAACACTACAGTACACAACACTACAGCACACAACACTACAGCACACAACACTACAGCACACAACACTACAACACACAACACTACAGCACACAACACTACAGCACACAACACTACAGCACACAACACTACAACACACAACACTACAACACACAACACTACAACACACAACACTACAGCACACAACACACAACACTACAGCACAACACACAACACTACAACACACAACACTACAACACACAACACTACAGCACACAACACTACAGCACACAACACTACAGCACACAACACACAACACTACAACACACAACACTACAACACACAACACTACAGCACACAACACTACAGCACAACACACAACACTACAACACACAACACTACAGCACAACACACAACACTACAACACACAACAGTACAGCACACAACACTACAACACACAACACTACAGCACACAACACTACAGCACAACACACAACACTACAACACTACAGCACACAACACTACAACACACAACACTACAGCACACAACACTACAGCACACAACACTACAGCACACAACACACAACACTACAACACACAACACTACAACACACAACACTACAGCACACAACACTACAGCACAACACACAACACTACAACACACAACACTACAGCACAACACACAACACTACAACACACAACAGTACAGCACACAACACTACAGCACACAACACTACAACACACAACACTACAGCAGACAACACTACAGCACACAACACTACAGCACACAACACTACAACACACAACACTACAGCACACAACACTACAGCACACAACACTACAGCACACAACACTACAACACACAACACTACAGCAGACAACACTACAGCACACAACACTACAACACACAACACTACAGCAGACAACACTACAGCACACAACACTACAGCACACAACACTACAACACACAACACTACAGCAGACAACACTACAGCAGACAACACTGCAACACACAACACTACAGCACACAACACTACAACACACAACACTACAACACACAACACTACAGCAGACAACACTGCAACACACAACACTACAGCAGACAACACTACAGCACACAACACTACAGCACACAACACTACAGCACACAACACTACAGCACACAACACTACAGCACACAACACTACAACACACAACACTACAGCACACAACACTACAGCACACAACACTACAGCACACAACACTACAGCACACAACACTACAACACACAACACTACAGCACACAACACTACAGCACACAACACTACAGCACACAACACTACAACACACAACACTACAGCACACAACACTACAACACACAACACTACAGTACACAACACTACAGCACACAACACTACAGCACACAACACTACAGCACACAACACTACAACACACAACACTACAGCACACAACACTACAGCACACAACACTACAGCACACAACACTACAACACACAACACTACAGCACACAACACTACAGCACACAACACTACAGCACACAACACTACAGCACACAACACTACAGCACACAACACTACAGCACACAACACTACAACACACAACACTACAACACACAACACTACAACACACAACACTACAGCACACAACACACAACACTACAGCACAACACACAACACTACAACACACAACACTACAACACACAACACTACAGCACACAACACTACAGCACACAACACTACAGCACACAACACACAACACTACAACACACAACACTACAACACACAACACTACAGCACACAACACTACAGCACAACACACAACACTACAACACACAACACTACAGCACAACACACAACACTACAACACACAACAGTACAGCACACAACACTACAACACACAACACTACAGCACACAACACTACAGCACAACACACAACACTACAACACTACAGCACACAACACTACAACACACAACACTACAGCACACAACACTACAGCACACAACACTACAGCACACAACACTACAGCACACAACACTACAACACACAACACTACAACACACAACACTACAGCACACAACACTACAACACACAACACTACAGCACACAACACTACAACACACAACACTACAACACACAACACTACAGCACACAACACTACAGCACACAACACTACAGTACACAACACTACAGCACACAACACTACAACACTACAACACTACAGCACACAACACTACAACACACAACACTACAACACACAACACTACAGCACACAACACTACAGCACACAACACTACAGTACACAACACTACAGCACACAACACTACAACACACAACACTACAGCACACAACACTACAGCACACAACACTACAGCACACAACACTACAACACACAACACTACAGCACAACACACAACACTACAGCACACAACACTACAACACTACAGCACACAACACTACAGTACACAACACTACAGCACACAACACTACAACACACAACACTACAGCACACAACACTACAACACACAACACTACAGCACACAACACTACAGCACACAACACTACAGCACACAACACTACAACACAACACACAACACTACAACACACAACAATACAGCACACAACACTACAGCACACAACACTACAACACACAACACTACAACACACAACACTACAACACACAACACTACAGCACACAACACTACAGCAGACAACACTACAGCACACAACACTACAACACACAACACTACAGCAGACAACACTACAGCACACAACACTACAGCACACAACACTACAGCAGACAACACTACAACACACAACACTACAACACACAACACTACAACACATAACACTACAACACACAACACTACAGCACACAACACTACAGCACACAACACTACAACACACAACACTACAGCACACAACACTACAGCACACAACACTACAGCACACAACACTACAGCACACAACACTACAACACACAACACTACAGCACACAACACTACAGCACACAACACTACAGCACACAACACTACAACACACAACACTACAACACACAACACTACAGCACACAACACTACAGCACACAACACTACAGCACAACACACAACACTACAACACAACACACAACACTACAACACAACACACAACACTACAACACAACACACAACACTACAACACAACACACAACACTACAGCACACAACACTACAGCACACAACACTACAACACACAACACTACAGCACACAACACTACAACACAACACACAACACTACAGCACACAACACTACAACACAACACACAACACTACAACACAACACACAACACTACAGCACACAACACTACAACACACAACACTACAGCACACAACACTACAACACAACACACAACACTACAACACAACACACAACACTACAGCACAACACATAACACTACAACACACAACACTACAGCACACAACACTACAGCACACAACACTACAGCACACAACACTACAACACACAACACTACAACACACAACACTACAACACACAACACTACAACACAACACTACAACACACAACACTACAACACACAACACTACAACACAACACACAACACTACAGCACACAACACTACAGCACACAACACTACAACACTACAGCACACAACACTACAACACACAACACTACAGCACACAACACTACAGCACAACACACAACACTACAGCACACAACACTACAACACTACAGCACACAACACTACAGCACAGCACAGTCCAGCACAGGGTTTCAGCTCTTCCTCTGTCTGCAACAGGCTGGACAGAACAATCCTGAAGTGACTCTGCATGTGGTCATTGTAAACGGAACCACACACACCACACAACTGCTGCATCCGGACAGCTTACAGAGAAGGTACAACACACACTCACACACACACACACACACACACACACACACACACACACACACACACACTCAGCATAATGTGTATAATGAATAATGTGTGTTAATTGTGGATCATGAATGCATGTTGACACAGTAGCTGTGTTGAAAAGCTAAATGAAAGCATCACACACACGCTTTGTTGCATTGGAGAGTGATGATATGTGTGCGT
>NC_133184.1:58927500-58940000 GCF_049306965.1 Danio rerio | reverse complement strand
ATCTTCATCATCATCATCATCATCTTCAGCGCGCTCAGCATCTTCATCATCCTCATCCTCTTTATCATCCTCATCATCTTCAGTGTGGTCACCATCTTCGTCATCCTCATGATCTCTCACAGTAATATTTAACCTCTCTGGACATCTGCATCTCACACACACACAACATCAGCGGACCTAACTGCAGGAGCATGACACACTGAGGGAAGTGGGTTAGGAATATGGTTAGCATGAGGTAGGGTTGGTTAGGGAGACTTGCTTATGCCTCAGGGTGGGTTAGGGTTGATGTTGGTTAGGGATAGTGTTAGTTAGTTATAGGGTTGGGTTAGGGATAGGGTTAGTTAGAGATATGGTTGGGTTACGGTTAGGGTTTGTTAAGGATAGAGTTAGTTAAGAATAGTCTTAGTTAGTTTTAGGGTTAGACTGTTTTTCTCCTGTAAGTGTGTTTACTGTGTGTTTACTGTGTGTTTACTGTGTTCACTGTTACAGTGGTGAGACTTGAGCTCAGCTTCCCTCCACAGTTTGAAGAAAGTAAACTCTATCCACTGCTGCTCCTGCTGTAAGAGCACACACACACACACACACACACACACAAACAAAACACAGAGACACAGTCTTTCTCTTTCACACACATGCATCACACACACACAGCACCACCCCAGCCCTACATGTGTAATGATAAAGTGTCCATATATGAGCAGATACGAGCATATGTAGAAGATAACACTGATGTAGAATTCCTGCACTGTGTGCTGAAGCAGAGAGTGTGAACGACATGTGTAATAATGCTGAACTCTGTCCTGTGTCTGTCTCTGTGTGTTGTTCTGTAATGTGTGTGTGTGTGTGTGTGTGTGTGTGTGTGTGTGTGTGTGTGTGTGTGTGTGTGCATTCTTAAATGTGTGAGTGTGTGTCAGTGACAGCACCCCCGGTGGTCAGCAGGTGACTGAGCTCTTCCGCCTGCAGTGGTCTGATGTGCTGGTCAGTGCTGAGGGTGTGCTGGTGGCCCGTGTGGACGCTCGGGGCAGTGGTCTCCAGGGTCAGGAGCTCCTGCAGGGGGTGTACCGGCGCGTTGGGCTGGCGGATGCAGAGGACCAGCTCTCCGCTCTAGAGTGAGTCTCTCTCACACACACACACACACACACACACACACACACACACACACACACTCACACACACACACACACACACTCAGACGAAGAAGTGTCTGCTCAGTTTATTGAGTTCTCCATCACCTGTTCTGTGGTCTGCAGGTATCTGGTGAAGCTGCCGTATGTGGACGCAGCCAGAGTCGGAGTATTCGGTGAGGTGAGGAGAGTAATTAAGATGATGTTTTGCTTTAACATCTTTTGACAATAAAAGCATTTCTCACAGCATCTTCTTACATGTTCTGCAGAGAAACGTAACTCATAGAGTAATGATGTGGTGAATGATCGGTTAGGGTCAGCTATCCCTCAAACATAATCCATAGACGGCGTAACACGCTCTCTTCAACAATCACCAGATTAGCTCAGACCTGGGACCTGTTATTCGTCGCTCGCTTAAATGATCTAAGATGATTTGGCAGATCTTGGATCTGTTAATCTTGATAACTGATCTCTGGCTAATTTGGTTCTTAAAACAAGTTCGCAAATCAGATTAAAATGTCTGGATAAACTGATCTGAGATCACTGCATGTGTTGTGAAGGACAGATCTATCGATCCTCAAATCCATGATCAGCAATGCAACGATTGGCTGACGGCACAGCAGCGTGATGACATCATCTGATTAAAATTTAATTATTAATTATTCAATTATTTTTCTTATTTTATTTACCATAAAAAACGGTGGTGTTGACTAATACACTGTTCCCTGGATTCAAAAGTAGTATTGCCATTAAAACTAGATTTTACCCATAATGCAAATGCCATTAACACATGATTAATCCACATTATGTTATTAGCATTCATGTTGTTATTGTTACAGCTTAAAAGTTCACAGCTGACCTTGCTAGCTAGCTAAACCAAACTAATTTGATTTAAAAAAAAAGATTTGAGCTGTGAATAACTCATCATAACTTACTGGAGGTGATGTTTCAGTGTTTTAGTGGATCTGACATAACTTGATCCTTTGTTTTTATTGACATTTACATTTGCATTTAGCAACTCCTCACAATAAATCAACTAAACCAAAGCACATCACTGGCTGCTCTTAGGTCTTCTCTTTCCAACAAAACAAATGATATTGGTCTTAAAGAAACAGTGGAGGGAAATGAACATAAGTATCATGTTGCCATATGGTTACGCCGTTCAGTGGAGGGTTAACAACTCATGTGTGATGAGAGGAACATATATCGAGCTAGATCATTTTGTTCTCCTGATCTAGAATATCTCATGCTTCAGTGTCGGCCATACTGGCTACTGAGTTCACAGCGGTGATCATTACAGCTGTCTACATCCCCCCTTATGCCAACACAGAGCAGGCACTCAGGAACTGTACAGGAACATAAGCGAGCAGGAACCGCACACCCGGAGGCAGCGTTTATTGTTACAGGGGACTTAATGCCAATCTCAGGAAAATCACTCCAAAATACTTTCAACACATCACCACAAACACGCATGGGGACCGGATTCTGGACCATTGCTACTCTCCGTTCCAGGTTGGCTACAAATCCCTCCCCCGCCACCGTTTGGCAAATCAGATCACTCTTCTGTTCTGCTCTTGCCTGCTTACAGGCAGTAACTGAAACGGGAACCACCCATCCTCAGGACGTTTCAGAACTGGACGGACCAATTGGATTACATACTTCAGGACTGTTTTGATCATGTGGACTGGTATATGTTCCGGCAGCGTGTGATGACGACATCGACGTGTACTCAGACACAGTTACATGCTTCATCAGGAAATGCATAGAAGACATGGTCCCAACAATAAGTGTTCGTATCTACCCCAACCAAAAACCATGGATCAATGGTGAAGTTCAAACAGCCGCATCAGTGCGAGCTTCCGCCTATAAATCCAGAAATGCTGAGGAACAAAAACAAGCAAACTACAACCTCAGGAAAACCATCAAAGCTGCAAAACGTCATTACAGAGACAAAGTAGAGGTTTAATTTAACACCAGTAATGCAAGGAGCATGTGGCAGGGGCTTAATTACATCACAGACTTTAAAAGTAACAAACCACTACTGTAAACAGTGCCACGTCTAGACGAGCGTCAGTGCCCGGACGAGCTCAACTCGTTCTACGCCTGCTTTGAAGGCACACACTGCGTGCCCCCGCGGCCAAAACTGATACCGCCAGCACACTCTCTGTTTCTGTGGTGGATGTGAAGAGATCTTTCTGTCGCGTGAACATCCGGAAGGCATACCTGGACGTGTACTTAAAGCATGCGCACACCAGCTAGCGGGAGTTTTCACGAACATCTTTAACCACATGCTTTAAGACAGCTACTTCTGTGCCCATACTGAAATCAGCTAAAACCACAAGCTTGAATGACTGGCGCTAGATTGCACAGACACCCATCTTCAGCAAGTGCTTTGAGAAGCTGATTAAACAGCACATCTGCTCTGAACTGCCCGCTCACACTGACCCTCTGCAATTTACACACAGGAGTGACCGCTCCACTGATGATGCCATCGCTTCACCCTGCACACTGCTCTGTCTCACCTGGAAAACACAAACACACATGTGAGAATGCTGTTTGTGGACTACAGCTCAGCATTCAACACCATAGTGCTGCCAAGCTGGTGGTGAAGCTCCAGGATCTGGGTCTACACAGCTCTCTGTGCAACTGGATCCTGGACTTCCTGTCAGGCAGACACCAGGTGGTCAGAATGAACAACATCACCTCGTCCACACTGATCCTCAACACTGGGGCTCCACAGGGCTGTGCTCTCAGCCCTCTTCTGTACTCCCTGTACACACATGACTGTACAGCCAAACACAGCTCCAACGTCATCGTTAATTTGCTGATGACACAACGGTGGTGGGCCTAATCACAGATAATGATGAGACGGCCTACAGAGGATAGGTGTAAGGAAAACCACCTCTCACTCAACATCAGCAAAACCAAGGAGCTGGTGGTGGATTTCAGGAGAGAGAAGAGAGAACACCCCCCCCATCACCATCAACGGGACGCCAGTGGAGAGAGTCCGCACTTTCAAGTTTCTTGGAGTCCACATCGCTGAGGATTTGACATGGACTGCCCACACAGATGCAGTGATGAGGAAGGCACAGCAACACCTCTTCTTCCTCAGGTGTGTCAGGAGGTTTGGAATGAGCCCCCACATCCTCCGCTCAGTCTACACCTGCACTGTGGAGAGCATCCTGTCTGGCTGCATCACCACCTGGTATGGGAATAGCAGCAGCAGCAATCGCAAAGGCCTTCATAGGATTATGCGAACTGCTGGATGTGTAATAGGAGGTGAGCTTCCCTCCCTCCAGGACATCTACACCAGGCGGTGCATGAGGAAAGCCATGAGAATTATTAGCAACTCCAGCCACTCAAGCCATTGACTTTCTTTCTGCTCCCCTCAGGCAGCCGGTTCCGCAGCATCCGGACATGCACCAGCCGACTGAAGGAGAGCTTCTGCCCTCAGACTATCAGGCTGATGAACACTAAACACACCACACACAGACTCCTCTATGCCCCTCACTGCACAATCATTATGTAGACACCTACTCATTGCACATATCGCTATCAATTTCACATTGTCCTGTTTTTTGGGAAGTATGCTGTTGTATTTTGCACTGTCTGTATTTTGTACTGTCTGGAGCCTGCAGCTAAGCCTTCTACTCATCATAGCACACGTGCCGCTGATGATGTGACAATAAAAGTGATTTGATTCTGTCTATAATAAGGGCATGTCAGCTGGTGGAACACTGCAATCCAGAACACAGCATCATGCTACATGCTTCAGTATAGAATATAAGAACACACACACACACACACACACACACACACACAGATGCAGTAATGCTGATTAATCTGATATCTTCTAGAAGTTTATTTCTGGTTTCTAAATATAATCCAGTCAACAGTCCTACATAAACCTGCATTCTGCATCATTCTAGTATGAAATCATTGATTGAAGTTGTATTTAAAAGTTTGTCAGAGTGTGGAAGTGAGAAAGTGATGCATAATGTGTAGACAGTAAAGGTGTTTCATGTATGAGCAATAATAGATGAACCACAGCTCAGCTTCATCAGATGCTTTAAATAAACCAAACCTCCATCAGAGGAACAGAAGAGCAACTCTCTCCACCACCAAAATAGACACTCTGCAGACATCAGACCAACATTATACTGAAGTTTGACGTCAGATGAGCAGAATGACTGGCGTGTGTGTGTGTGTGTGTGTGTGTGTGTGTGTGTGTGTGTGTGTGTGTGTGTGTGTGTGTGTGTGTGTGTGTGTGTGTGTGTGTGTGTGTGTCTAGGCATACGGCGGGTTTCTGAGCTCCATCTTGCTGCTCTCACACACATCTGTGCTGCGCTGTGGAGCGGCCCTGAGCCCAGTGTTTGACTGGCGGATCTACGGTAATGGCACAAACACACATACACACACACATATACTCTCACAAAAAATACACACAATATTGTTACCTTCTGTGTTTCACAGCTTCAGCTTTCACTGAGCGGTATTTTGGTTTTCCTGTACCGAAGGAGCTCAAATACACGGTAAGGCGACAGCAGCCAATCATCTGCTATATGTAGTAATGATGGAGGAGCAGATGAGGTGACCATCCATCCTGCGCACACACACACACACACACACATGTCTGGGTCTCAGGGTATAGGGAGTGCTGGATACTCATGTAAACATTATTGAATGTTAAATACCTGACCTGAACAGAGGTGGTGTATTCCCCAGCTCAGGTGTGTTGGTTTCTTGTGAATATGTGTGTGTGTGTGTGTGTGTGTGTGTGTGTGTGTGTGTCCGTAGGTCTCTAGTCTCCTGCTCAACAACACACGCTCAGACGACACACACTTTCTGATTCTGCATGGAACAGCAGACGGTGAGTTCAGAAAGCAAACAGAAAACAGAAAACAGTTTTTTATTTAGACGCAACGACTAGCGATGGGTATCGTTAAGGCGGTATTACTATTTGTATCGAGAGCACTTATCAGTTCTGTACTTTAACGGTTCTCTTATCTGTGCTTTTTGCAGTGTTTTTATGAAAAAATACACGGAATTAACAACTTTATTATAATCTTACATTTTTATGCAAAATGAAGCAAAACCAATAATTGTGAAACAAATAAACACAGTTTTCCTGTCAAAGAATGGCCAGTGCTCTGAAGGAAAACTCTCAGCTTTTCACTGTTCTGCTGGAGAAAAATCTACATGTCTGCTTTAGTCAATACAGCTGATGGAAAAGCATTTAATGTGGAAGAGTTATTTAGGCGACTGCAGGAAAATGCTGTTTTCATTGTAACTGAATGTGTGTGTTTATTCCACTGTTAATGTTAGCGTGGCGTAACGCTGTGGATGATGTAGCGTTACCGTTAGTAGCTGGGCAGTCAACACTTTGCATTGCAGTAATGCACTTTTGAAAGACTCTTACTGAGCCAGATTGCTTGTGTTTCCGCTTATACTGGATAATATCTGGTTGTGTTTGTTGTAACGGGCATTGACACTGTCCTCTCAGGAAATACAGCGCGTTTGGTTCTCTCCACAAGCTGACGAGGTGTGTGTGCGCGAGTCTGTGTTGCGATCTCTGTGTGTGCGCTTACGTGAGCTTTTATACTTGACGCTTTCTCCAGAAACGCGAGCATTTCTCATGTGACATTGCTAACTGTGCAGACCAATATCTAATATGGAGATTAGTAAAGGTTTCTCAGTTTAATTATGCTACTGTAGGTAATGTTTATTCTGCAATAATTCTCCAGTACCGATAGCAGAACCGCTAACATCAGAGCTTATCCATACTTCAGTCTTTTATAATGTAGCACTGATACCGATGCAGTACCCAGTTTCCGTACGCATCTCTAGCAAGACTGCAGCTTCACACACCTTTCCCTTTCTCTCCTGTTAGCAAACGTTCATTTTCAACACACTGCAGAGTTAGCGAAGCTGCTGTCTGTCATTAATGTCAACTACAGACTACAGGTGAGATCATCATGTGACACACACACACCTGAATCCCCACAAACTCTGCCCTTTGACCTCATTCAGCTCTACCTAATGACCTCATGTGCTCCACCCCCTGGACCTCCAGCCTCATATGCTCCACCTCTCTGGCCTTAGGTGTTCCTCACACTCTGCCCCTCCCACCTCAGGTGTTCATGCTCCACCCCCTCCCGCACATTAGGTGTTCCTCATGCTCTGTCCCTCTGTTCCACCACCTCTATGACCTCAGGTGCTCCTCATGCTCCGCCCCTCTGACCTCAGGTGTTCCTCATGCCCCCCTCCTGTCCTTGATCCCCCCTAACCCTTAGATGTTCCTCATGCTCCACCCCTCTAATCTCAGGTTTTAATTATGCTCCACCCACCCATGGCCTTGCTCTGCCCCCTCTGTCCTCAGGTTCTCATCATGCTCCGCCCCTCCTGCACTTGCCCCACTCCTCTGACCTATGTTGTTGCTGATGCCCCACCCCCTCCTGCACATGCCACACCCCTTTGACGTCTGGTCTTTCTGCAGATCTTCCCTGACGAGGGTCATGATGTCTCCAGCAGACGCTACATGCTGAGCTCGCTGATCTCCTTCTACAGAGAGTGCTTTAATGTCCACATTCCTGTTACCATGGAAACCAGCGATGACGACTAGCATCAGCAGAAAGTCCATTAGATCTGTCTTAGCGACACGCTGACAGGTGTTGAGCAGCCGCAGTGACCGGGCTGAAGGAGAGATGTTGTGTGTTAGAGAGAAGCTGAACACATTACAGCATCTTCAGGTCGACACCATCTCTGCATCTCCAAAAGAATAATGAAGATGAGTGAGCGACCGCAGTCACTGTGAGCTGCACACACTCGCTTTTGCTGCCTGAGATCCTTTATAATGCAGTCTAGCACGTTAAAGCACCGCTTCTCTTATTGTACAAACTCTAGCACTGATAGTACAGCTTTACACCCTGAACATGTAAATACTGCAGTGTGTGTCCACATAACACATTACACACACTTGCACACACACACACACACACACACACACGCTGTCGCTCACACACTGCTGTTTGGGGAGATTTAGCTGTGCTGAATCCTGAAACTCCAGCACAGAAGGCCAGCGGTGTGCGTCTCTCTTCATCATGTGTGCATGGCAGCGTTTATAAAGACTCTGCTGATTTGAGCGCTTCACTGTAGACAAAACTGTACAGCACAGACATCACTGCAGCCCACACATAGAAGGCATTGTGTAATTAAATAAAGTATGCGCTCATTTGCATATATATATATATCCAGAACAGAAATCTGGACATGCATAAAGCCCGGTTCTACACCCCTGCTGGATTCTGCTACCATATTAAAGGTTTTAACAGGAGTGTTGTGATTCTGTTTTTCTACACTGGTAATTCTGAAAATTCTCACACTGAGGCACAGCAGCTGTCACCGTGTTTAATAGAAGATGCAGAACACATGATCAACCTTTAGAATATAAGCATTAATCAAGCTGAACGTCTTGGTGTATGGTGTAACCCAGTCCTGCAAGCAACGCTCTGTATGTGTGTGAGCTGCTCGCCTGTGTGCATCAGCTGATGTCTCCAGACGTCAGCAGCTCAGACACGCTGTGGAGAATATTCTCTGTTCCTGATGACCGCCGTTCACATCCACTCAAAACACTCGACTGTAAACACTGATGAAGAGTTTTCTGACACCGCAGTTCATGATCACACTCATCACTCACGTCTATCGAACACACAATAGTACTGGTTTCCAACTTTTATTTAAAAATGTTATACAGTCACTTCCTATCATACATAAACACCTCCACTGAGCTGAAGTACAGCGCAGGCCCACACCTGAAGGTGAAACTGAAGACTGCGCTCGGGGGATGATGGCAGTAAAGCAGCCGCCTGATGGATGATATCAATGACTGGTGCTTTCTTTTAGAAGAGGGTACGTTTCGGTCACGTTCATTATGGATGCAGAGTGTGTAGTTTGTTTGTGTGTGTGTGTGTCCTGTAAACCTCAGAGATCGTCAGCTGCGGTGTCCGCGTTTGCAGTTATCTGTGCCGCAGCAGACGCGTTAAAGAGCAGGAGAGGACACTGACGGAGGAAAACATCACAGCAAAATAAAGTAGACGAGGCCTGAGCTGCAGCGCTGACTGATGTTCAGCAGCATGTGCTTCATTAACAGACACGTGTTGCTGACCCTGACCCAAACACACTGACCCAAACACAATGACCCCGACCCAAACACACTGACCCAAACACTGACCCTGCCCAACACACACTGACCCTGACACAAACACACTGACCCAAACACTGACCCTGACACAAACACACTGACTCAAACACAATGACCCCGACCCAAACACACTGACCCAAACACTGACCCTGCCCAACACACACTGACCCTGACCCAAACACACTGATCCTGACCCAAACACACAGATCCTGACCCAAACACACTGATCCTGACCAAAACACACTTACCCAAACACACTGACCCTGACCCAAACGTACTGATCCTGACCCAAACACACTGACTCTGACCCAAACACACTGACCCTGACTCTAACACACTGACCCTGACCCAAACACACTGTCCCTGACCCAAACACACTGTCCCTGACCCAAACACACCGACCCTGACCTAAACACACTGACCCAAACACACTGATCCTGACCCAAACACACTGACCCAAACACACTGATCCTGACCCAAACACACTGTCCCAAACACACTGATCCTGACCTAAACACACTGACCCAAACACACTGACCCATACCCAAACACACTGACCCTGACCCAAACACACTGACCCAAACACACTGATCCTGACCTAAACACACTGACCCAAACACACTGATCCTGACCCAAACACACTGACCCTGACCCAAACACACTTACCCTGACCCAAACACGCTGACCCAAACACATTGTCCCTGACCCAAACACACTGATCCTGACCAAAACACACTTACCCAAACACACTGACCCTGACCCAAACACGCTGACCCAAACACATTGTCCCTGACCCAAACACACTGATCCTGACCAAAACACACTTACCCAAACACACTGACCCTGACCCAAACACACTTACCCTGACCCAAACGTACTGATCCTGACCCAAACACACTGACTCTGACCCAAACACACTGACCCTGACTCTAACACACTGACCCTGACCCAAACACACTGTCCCTGACCCAAACACACTGTCCCTGACCCAAACACACCGACCCTGACCTAAACACACTGACCCAAACACACTGATCCTGACCCAAACACACTAACCCAAACACACTGACCCTGACCCAAACACACTTACCCTGACCCAAACGTACTGATCCTGACCCAAACACACTGACTCTGACCCAAACACACTGACCCTGACTCTAACACACTGACCCTGACCCAAACACACTGTCCCTGACCCAAACACACTGTCCCTGACCCAAACACACCGACCCTGACCTAAACACACTGACCCAAACACACTGATCCTGACCCAAACACACTAACCCAAACACACTGACCCTGACCCAAACACACTTACCCTGACCCAAACACGCTAACCCAAACACACTGACCCTGACCCAAACACACTGACCCAAACACACTGACCCTGACCCAAACACACTGTCCCTGACCCAAACACACTGTCCCTGACCCAAACACACCGACCCTGACCTAAACACACTGACCCAAACACACTGATCCTGACCCAAACACACTAACCCAAACACACTGACCCTGACCCAAACACACTTACCCTGACCCAAACACGCTAACCCAAACACACTGACCCTGACCCAAACACACTGACCCAAACACACTGATCCTGACCCAAACACACTGACCCTGACTCTAACACACTGACCCTGACCCAAACACACTGTCCCTGACCCAAACACACCGACCCTGACCTAAATACACTGACCCAAACACACTGATCCTGACCCACACACTAACCCAAACACACTGACCCTGACCCAAACACACTTACCCTGACCCAAACACGCTAACCTAAACACACTGACCCTGACCCAAACACACTGACCCAAACACACTGATCCTGACCCAAACACACTGACCCAAACACACTGACCCTGACCCAAACACACTGACCCAAACACACTAACCCAAACACACTGACCCTGACCCAAACACGCTAACACAAACACACTGACCCTGACCCAAACACACTGACCCTGACCCAGACACCCTGACCCTGACCTAAACACACTGACCCAAACACACTGACCCTGACCCAAACATGCTGAACCAAACACACTGACCCTGACCCAAACATGCTGAACCAAACACACTGACCCTGACCCAAACACACTGATCCTGACCTAAACACACTGACCCAAACACACTGACCCTGACCAAAACACACTGACCCTGAATCAAACACACTGATCTGGACCCAAACACACTGACCCTGACCCAAACGCACTGATCCTGACCTAAACACACTGACCCAAACACACTGACTTAAACACACTGACCCCGACCCAAACATGCTGATCCTGACCCAATCACACTGACCCAAACACACTGATTAGGCTGCAAACACACTGACTCGACCCAAAAACACTGATCTAGACCCAAAGCACAGACCCTAACATAAATACACTGACCCTGACCCAAAATCACTGACCCAAACATAAACTAGCCACTACCCTGACTCAAACACACACACACACTAGTCCTGACCCAAACACAGGGTTCTGGCTGTAGCGGAGCTCGTGTCCTCTGTGTGTTCGCTCCTGCAGGTGATCAGTGAGGTTTTCTTCCAGTAGTGGAGCGGAGCGGAGCGGTTGCGACTCCTCAGATGGTCGAACACAGCACATGAGCAGTACAGGATGTTGGTTTTGGACTCGTTTATTTATAGACATGGCTGTCAGAACTAGAGAACAGCAACAATCAAGCCAAACCCCTCACACACCCAATCACCCACAGAAAACTACACATTCAGAGATATAAAAGCCCTCCAGAGCGCACTCCATATGTCCAAACACACAGCAGACCCGGCCCAGAATGCAGTGTGTGTGTGAATCCTCCAGAGCTGAACGCTGTTCCCCCGGAGAGCCACAAACTGAAGACAGGAAGTGGAAAATGACGTGAGCAAAGCAAAAGGACCATGCAGAGGCTGGAGCCGCCCGACCCACAGTCTGTGCTGTGATTGGCCAACGCCTTCAGCCAATCAGAGATCTTAGTGATTAATGACACGTGAAATATTCCAGAGTCCACGCCCAGTGACAATGATCCAAAGGCCAAGTACACACACACACACACACAGAGATACACATGCACACACTCTTGCTCTCTCCAACACACACACACTCACACTCACAAACACGTTCTCTCTATTGCTTACACACATACTCTGACTATCACACACACTC
>NC_133184.1:58912500-58920000 GCF_049306965.1 Danio rerio | reverse complement strand
CTGCTGTAGACTCACAGAGACAGCGGTCAGAGGACGAAGCCCTGCTGTAGACTCACAGAGAAAGCGGTCAGAGGACGGAGCCCTGCTGTAGACTCACTGAGACAGCGGTCAGAGGACGGAGCCCTGCTGTAGACTTAAAAAGACAGCGGTCCGAGGACAGAGGACGCTGTAGACTCACAGAGACAGCGGTAAGAAGACGGAGCCCTGCTGTAGACTCACAGAGACAGCGGTCAGAGGACGGAGCCCTGCTGTAGACTCACAGAGACAGCGGTCAGAGGACGGAGCCCTGCTGTAGACTCACAGAGACAGCGGTCAGAGGACGGAGCCCTGCTGTAGACTCACAGAGACAGCGGTCAGAGGACGGAGCCCTGCTGTAGACTCACTGAGACAGTGGTAAGAGGACGGAGCCCTGGTGTAGACTCACAGAGACAGCGGTCAGAGGACGGAGCCCTGGTGTACACTCACAGAGACAGCGGTCAGAGGACGGAGCCCATATGTACGCTCACAGAGACAGCGGTCAGAGGACGAAGCCCTGCTGTAGACTCACAGAGAAAGCGGTCAGAGGACGGAGCCCTGCTGTAGACTCACTGAGACAGCGGTCAGAGGACGGAGCCCTGCTGTAGACTTAAAAAGACAGCGGTCCGAGGACAGAGGACGCTGTAGACTCACAGAGACAGCGGTAAGAAGACGGAGCCCTGCTGTAGACTCACAGAGACAGCGGTCAGAGGACGGAGCCCTGCTGTAGACTCACAGAGACAGCGGTCAGAGGACGGAGCCCTGCTGTAGACTCACTAAGACAGCAGTCCAAGGACGGAGCCCTGCTGTAGACTTAAAAAGAGAGCGGTCCAAGGACAGAGGACGCTGTAGACTCACAGAGACAGCGGTCAGAGGACGAAGCCCTGCTGTAGACTCACTGAGACAGCGGTCAGAGGACGGAGGCCGCTGTAGACTCACATCATCACATGATCGTCCTGCAGTGCTGTACCACTGATGATAAATAAACAGCTTGTTAAGAGTTTAAGGAGAATGAAGATGAGCAGGAGTCTCACCTGTGTAGCTGCCGGCGGGTCGGGGAACCCTCAGTGCTCAGGAAGTATCTGCAGCACAACACACAACCGTTTATCATGTGAGTAAAACTTCCTGATGAGATGTGCTGCAGTTCGTCATGTTCACGTGTGCTTCATCATTCACAGCAGAACACTCGTGTGTCAGTGTGTTCGCTCACAGGCTCTGTGTGTTCTCATCATACGCCAGAATCTGCGTCACCTCCCAGTTCCCGGACGTCAGGTGCCGCACCTCATTCTGGTCTGCCCTCATCTGAACACACACACAATCATCATCAGCGCCCGCCCGACACAAACACACACACATCATCAGAATCCGCTGGACACACACACAAACACCTGCGCAGACATACCTGAGCGGTGAACATGGCGATGTGCTGGAAGTCTCCGCGTCCACCCTGCTTCACGGGGACGGTCAGGAAGAAGCGTGCAGCGTCTCTGGAGAAGAACGGCTCCTGATTCTGCAGAACACACATCAACACTGCCTGAACACACACACACACTCCAGCACACACTCACCTGTCTGCAACACTCAACACACACACTCACCTGTCTGCAACAGTCAACACACACACTCACCTGTCTGCAACAGTCAACACACACACTCACCTGTCTGCAACACTCAACACACACACTCACCTGTCTGGTCAGCCACAGGTCTGATGTTTCCTCGTGCCTCTGCCAAAAATACATAAACATTCTTAATATCAAACCAGTCCTTTCAGTGTGTGTGTGTGTGTGTGTGTGTGTGTGTGTGTGTGTACCTTGATGCAGGCTCCAGTGCTGGAGTCACACACAGTGAGCACAGAGACGTTCTGAGGTCGGTTTAACCATCGCACCGCTGTCTTGGTCTTACTGATCCACTTCACCATCACCACATAATGTTCCCTACACACACACACACACACACACACACACACACACACAGGGAGCATTAGTCAGTCACTTCAGTTTTCATTACACACACACACACACACACATGCACACACACCACACACACACACTACCTGAGCTTGAGCTCGTCAGGCGGTGTGAGCTCCAGTGTGTGTGTCGGGCCGTACAGATTGACCACGAACAGTTTGACCATAGGGTTGGGTTGACCGGCCTGTAAACACACACACACACACACACACACAAACATGAACAGCAGATAAACACAAACACACTGACACTTCTGCAGCACACGTGTGTGTGTGTGTTCAGGACGCAGGTTCATACCTTCGGGTACGGGTACTGTTTGCCTTTGGGGTAAGCTGAGCCGGTGAAGGTGGGCAGCGCCATGTTGGGCACCAGACTGTCATTCAGGACCAGAAAGGCCAAACGCTCGCCATCAGGAGACCACCAGTGGGCCACGTGTGTGTGCAGCACCTCCTCTGTTCACACACACACACACACACACACACACACACACACACACACACACACACACACACAGGGTAACTCACTGTTCCCCATGACATATTCAGAGGTCAGTGCTGTTTCAGTCAAACACTAATGAGTCGACTTGTTGCACACTAGCCAGCTGGACAACACAGGGAGTGACATCATCATGATGTCATACACACCCACCTTCATACAGCCAATCAGTGATGCCGTTATAGACCACGCCCTCCTTCCCTGATGATGTCAGTCTGAGTGAGTTACTCCTGACGTCCGACTGATAGTAAATATTATTTTCAAATATATACACCTGCACACACACACACACACACACACACACACACACACACACACACACACACACACACACACACACACACACACACACACACACACAGATAACATTTAAACAGCAGCACATCTCCAGTGATGTTTGATGAAATACTGAGCATTGATTTAGGCCCAATCCCAGTTCTGCCCCGTCCCCTGGCTCAGTGTGTCCTCCTGAGGGTCTGTGTCCTGATTCTCTCTGTCTCGTAGGGCTCGAGGATCAGACACACAGACCTCAAACAGAGCTACACTACTAATGAGAGGCTGTGGGGGTTTCTCTGAGCACATCAGCTCCAGCTGCAACCCTGAGCATGGAGATGCACACACAGACATACAGGAGCATTATCCAGCAGTGCCGTGCAGAACAGCGTCTGGTTTAATATTCAGAACATTACTGAGTTCAGTCGAGGTCCGCTAACACATTACAGCAGTGTTCAGTGGGCTTAGTGCTGGAGCGCATGACATCGGGTGCTTTTCCACACAGTGTTGACCTGCAGATGCACAGAGCGCTCTGTCACACACACACACACACACACACACACACTACAGCAGTGCTCTCAGTGAAGCCCAGCGCGGAGCATTTCTGCTCATTCACTCAGAAGATTAGCATCAACGCTCACAACACATTGCGCTCCACCTCCGTATGTGTTAGGGTTGGTTCCCCATTGCTGAGGGGTGTATTTGGATCTGCACACTGTCTGTAGGGGGGAACAGAACCGAGGCGGGCCGAGACTCACCAGCTGCTGACCCTGAACGCCCCACGCCGCATGCTGCAGTTTAGAGTTCAACACCTCTGGAGGATCCAGCTGCAGAACCTCCCTACACACACACACACACACACATCAGACAGCAGAGATACAGAGTGTGTGTGTGTGTGTGTGTGTGTGTGTGTGTGTGTGTGTGTGTGTGTGTGTGTGTGTGTGTGTGTGTGTGTGTGTGTGTGTTTTTGTGTTTTTGTGCGTGTGTGTGTGTGTGTCTGTGTGTGTGTGTGTGTGTGTTTTTGTGTTTTTGTGTGTGTGTGTGTGTGTGTTTTTTGTGTGTTTGTGCGTGTGTTTGTGTGTGTGTGTGTGTGTGTGTGTGTGTGTGTGTGTGTGTGTGTGTGTGTGTGTGTGTTTTTTGTGTTTTTGTGTGTGTGTGTGTGTGTGTTTTTTTGTGTGTTTGTGCGTGTGTTTGTGTGTGTGTGTGTGTGTGTCTGTGTGTGTGTGTGTGTGTGTGTGTGTGTGTGTGTGTGTCTGTGTGTGTGTGTATGTGTGTGTGTGTGTGTGTGTGTGTGTGTGTGTGTGTGTGTGTGTGTGTGTCTGTGTGTGTGTGTGTGTGTGTGTGTGTGTGTGTGTGTGTGTGTGTGTCTGTGTGTCTGTGTGTCTGTGTGTGTGTGTCTTCTTCACCTGGTCTGAATGCTGTAAATGATGTAAGAGGCTGTGAAGGAGTGCCGGTACACCTGCGGTCAGGACACAAACACAGATATTCAGCAGTAATCTCCAGCAGATTCAGGGCTGCAGAGAGCCGTAATAACACCGTCAACACAGTGACGCATATAAAGCTGACTCAGGATCTGCTCTGCGTGTGACAGACCCGTTTCAGAGGATTTCTGTTCCTGTCTGGAGCCCAAATAAAGACCTGTGCTGAAATCTGAGGCTTCTGTTACTCCTCGCCGCACCACACAGCAGTCTCCAGGCGCAGGACAGCGGTGAGAAGATCAGCAGTGTCTGATTAAGCAGAGTCCTGTGGCTTTCAGTGAGCTGCTGCTGTCTTGATGCTGAATCAGGCTTTGATTTGCTGGAGAAACGTCTGCTCACCCCGCGAGAGCAGCAGTCATTATCCAGTGCTCTACATGTGTTCATATGTATTTATTACTTGCACGTAGGAAAGCTGGATTCTGATTGGTGAGTCGCCACATTTCAAGGTATGTTATTCCCAGATAACAACTGCTTAAACTCACTAATACCACAGGCTCGCCCGGGATCTTACCATCTTCAATGAACACTTCTACATCTAATCTAATGTTCCTCTGTCTCTGCTGTGTTTTCGACTGTTTGGCGCCATCTTGTGGCTGAATAATATGTGGGTTAGTGTATGCTCCATCAGATGTTTCCATCTCTGTTAGTTTTGACTTTAACTAAAGGATTAGTCTAACACGGTTCAGAACAATGTTTGGTGTCTGTGCTTTAAGTTTTAGGCCAGTAGCTGTGTAATCATCAGGGTAAAGCACATCCAGCCGGCTGAAGAACAAACCGCTCAGTCTCCTACAACAGCAGCCGATAAACCTGTCCAGCTTCAATCCGAGAAACCACCGGCGGGATATGGTTATATTAGGGTTGTGTTATAGTTACATTACGGTTATGTTATAGTTATGTTCAGGGTTATGTTGAGGACACAGAACAAACTCTTCCCTAAACATGTATTATTATTATTATTTAATGTAAATATTATTTCTCTAGGAAAGACACTATATATACTGTAAAACTGCAGGTTAACTACGTTTATAAACCCTTTCCACAACGCCGTCAACACTCTGACTAACTTGTGAAGCTGCTTTAGAGCAATAATAAAAGGGAAAAGTGCTGTACGACTAAACCAACTGATGCTGGAGGTGTGTGATGGCTACAATAGGGATATGTTTTGGTTATGGTACAGTTATGTCATGGTTATATAAGGTTAGGGTTGTGGTTATGTTGTGGTTGTGTTATGGTTATGTTAGGGTTGTGGTTATGTTTTGGCTGTGTTATGGTTATGTTAGGGTTGTGGTTGTATCAAGGTTGTGTTATGGTTATGTTAGGGTTGTGGTTGTATCAAGGTTGTGTTATGGTTATGTTAGGATTGTGGTTGTGTTTTGCTTGTGTTAGTGTTAGGGTTGTGTTTTGGTTGTGTTATGGTTATGTTAGGGTTGTGGTTGTGTTATGGTTGTGTTATGGTTATGTTAAGGTTGTAGTTGTGTTGTGGTTGTGTTATGCTTATGTTAGGGTTGTGGTTGTGTTTTGGTTGTGTTATGGTTATGTTAGGGTTGTGGTTGTATCAAGGTTGTGTGTTATGGTTATGTTAGGGTTATGGTTGTGTTATGGTTGTGTTAGGGTTATGTTAAGGTTGTAGTTGTGTTGTGGTTGTGTTATGGTTATGTTAGGGTTGTGTTATGGTTATGTTAGGGTTATGGTTGTGTTATGGTTGTGTTAGGGTTATGTTAAGGTTGTAGTTGTGTTGTGGTTGTGTTATGGTTATGTTAGGGTTGTGTTATGGTTATGTTAGGGTTATGGTTGTGTTATGGTTATGTTAAGGTTGTAGTTGTGTTGTGGTTGTGTTATGGTTATGTTAGGGTTGTGTTATGGTTATGTTAGGATTGTGGTTGTGTTTTGGTTGTGTTAGGGTTATGTTAAGGTTGGAGTTCTGTTGTGGTTGTGGTATGGTTATGTTAGGGTTGTGTTATGGTTATGTTAGGGTTGTGGTTGCGTTACGGTTGTGTTATGGTTATGTTAGGGTTGTGGTTGTATTTTGCTTGTGTTATGGTTATGTTAGGGTTGTGGTTGTGTTTTGGTTGTGTTATGGTTATGTTAGGGTTGTGGTTGTGTTTTGGTTGTGTTGTGGTTATGTTAGGGTTGTGGTTGTGTTTTGCTTGTCTTAGTGTTAGGGTTGTGTTTTGGCTGTGTTATGGTTATGTTAGGGTTGTGGTCATGTTGTGGTTGTGTTATGGTTGTGTTAGGGCTCTGGTTATGTTTTGGTTGTGTTTTGGTTGTGTTAGGGTTGTGTTAGGGCTGTGGTTATGTTGTGGTTGTGTTATCGTAATGTTTGGGTTGTGGTTATGTTGTGTTTGTGTTACGGTTATGTTAGGGCTGTGGTTGTGTTAGGGTTGTGTTAGGGTTGTGTTAGGGTTGTGGTTGTGTTGTGGTTGTGTTATCGTAATGTTTGGGTTGTGGTTATGTTGTGTTTGTGTTACGGTTATGTTAGGGTTGTGGTTATGTTTTGGTTGTGTTATGGTTGTGTTAGGGCTGTGGTTATGTTTTAGTTGTGTTACGGTTGTGTTAGGGCTGTGGTTGTGTTAGGGTTGTGTTATGGTTGTGTTAGGGTTGTGGTTATGTTTTAGTTGTGTTGCGGTTGTGTTAGGGCTGTGGTTATGTTTTAGTTGTGTTACGGTTGTGTTAGGGCTGTGGTTGTGTTAGGGTTGTGTTACGGTTGTGTTAGGGTTGTGGTTATGTTTTAGTTGTGTTGCGGTTGTGTTAGGGCTGTGGTTGTGTTTTTGTTATGCTGGGGTTATGGCTATGATTATGTAAGGGTTATTTTAGGGTTCTGTGCATGGGCTGTGGATGGAGTGACAGAAACTCTTCTGATTGCATCACAGGCGTCTTCATTTGTGCTCTGATGATCTTACAGGTTTACAGCAGTATAAGAGTGAGAAATGTCCATTTTCATCAATCCTCTTCAACACTATTACTCTCTGTGAACAGCCGGCGCCTGATCAATGCCAGAAACAGAAACAGCCCAAACCTTCTTGACGTTGTAGGCGAACAGCACATACTTCATATCAGGGCTGATGGAGTATTTGGTGGCTTTGAAAGTGTCCTGTAAACAGAAAACAGCCAGAGGTTCATCATCATCATCATCATCATCATCATCATCATCATCATCACTGCACTACAGCCTTCACCAGACTATTAATCAGTCATCAGCTAATAATCAGCAGGAGCCTGTGTGTGTGTGTGTGTGTGTGTGTGTGTGTGTGTGTGTGTGTGTGTGTGTG
>NC_133184.1:58897500-58910000 GCF_049306965.1 Danio rerio | reverse complement strand
TATGTGCTGTATGAAGGCTGATAAACAGCGTGGATTCGTTTGGAGCCGTGTCTGAGTCCACTAGATCTGTCAGAGGTGCAGCAGCTCTGAGTTCTTCAGCTCCTCCTGTCTGGATGATGGAGGCTTCAGTGGTGCTTCTGACTCTATCAGCAGGAGGGTTGACAGTGACAGTGTGAAACCAATGACTGTAAAAAAATATGGACGACGCGACAGCCCTTTTTCCCATTGAACGCCTTGAGGGCAAAACGCCTGCTTGACGGGCACAAACTGTCGCAAAAGACTGCTGAAATTAGAGCCAGACATGCGCAGAAGGACTGTCTGATGGAGCCAGAGGAGGAGCCGCGAAAATGAGCAGAGTCGAGCTTCCAATCAAACGCTTTATTTAAAATCAACTACGCCCCCCGAACTTCTCAGCATGCGTTTGCTGTCATATCAACACAGATGGATGTAATAACGTTAACAAATATGAGGGTTTTATATATTCAATCGCGCCAGCTCCAGGCCGCAGCGCATAACTTACTCGCGGCGTCGCGGGCTGATTCCGGTTCGCATGCGGCAACGCCGGCTCGCTCGGCCGCCGCATCTGGCTCGATCGACTCGGGCTGGAATTGGGTAGTTGGAATTGGGTCCAGGCATCCGGAGTAGGTCCAGCAGAGGTAACATTAGTCAGTCTGAGCTCTAAGAGATAAGTCTCCGGCAGGCGAGAATCTAGCCGGAACTGTGTTTTGCTATCTGGGTGGTTAGGCGTGTATCAGCAAACTAATAAAGCCCGAAAAAAAGCCCTGACCTTAGCGAATAAACAGTGTTCCACCAGATCATGTATGTCAGAAACTATAGTTTACTGCTGAACTCATTTTGTCATGGTAAAATAACACAGAAATCGAATAATAACATTTCAGTCTACTTCAGTCTCCTGCCGAAGCTCAGACGCCGCGCTTTGAGAAACTGTCAATCACAGCTGTCAATCACGATGACACGCCCAGCATTAAATTACTGCTAAAAACAAACTGTTTACAAAAATGAAGATCTGCACCTATTTCAGCACAATAACCAGTGCCTTAATCCACCAGAACTATCTTTCGGGACATTTTATTGCAAGTGTAATATTTTTTTTTATTTGGGCTCAAGTCTCCTTCATTAACACGGAGGAGGCGGCTTTATGACTTGTACTGCAGCCAGCCCCCAGGGGGCGATCTAACGGCCGAAACCTTCACTCAAACGTAGGCTTGCAGCACACTTGTGTGAAACACACCCGCTCCTCTGCTGAATATCAGTTTAATAATTAATAATGGCCATTATCACACTATAACGCACAATAGGTTTATGCATTATAGGAAATAAAGGCAAGCGATCAGCCAATATACAGAATGTATGTGGTTACATTAATTATTAACTGATCTCTGCACTCAGCCAAAACACCTTACCTGAGAACAATAATAGATTCAGAAGAGCCGAGTCGGGAATATGTGCTCAGATAAAGACAACAGGAGGAGTGAAATATCACGATTAGCAAATACAGTGAGATTATTTCCAGCGGGAGATCCTCGATGAACACTCCGACCAGCACAGCTCTCATCTCGGTAGATAGGCTCTCTAAAACAATGTCTTAAAACTAAAACGCACGAGTGTAAACGAGGCCTGAGTGTGTGTGAAACTGCTGAAAGAGCTGGACACCCTGATGATGAACAGAGAAACAGATGGAGATGGAGAGAGAGCGTGACTGCACAGTGTTGGACAGGAATAGAGAATAAAACTGAGCACACGGCCGGGTGAGAGCGCACACACACGTGTCAGACAGAGAGAGAGAGAGAAAGTGTGTGTGTGTGTGTGTGTGTGTGTGTGTGTGTGTGTGTGTGTGTGTGTGTGTGTGTGTGTGTGTGTGTGTGTGTGTGTGTGTGTGTGTGTGTGTGTGTGTGTGTGCTGCTATATTTATCCAGGAGACACGTGTTCAGCTGTGGGTCTGACCTCGCGGAGGACACCTTCAGGACGGTCAGCAGATTCAGCAGCAGCATCACACACACACACACACACACACACACACACACCACTAGACATCAGCCATGCAAACACACCACAAAGGTCAGCCCTGTCCCTGAACAAGGCTCTGTCTGCGGTCAGAATCATTAGCTGGACATCAGGACACACATGTGGAAACAGCAGCAGCAGCAGCAGCGTCTCCACAGCTCCAGCAGAGGGCAGAATACAGCTGACTACACTGTTTACAGCAGCAGATCTGAGGTCAGACCAGCCTGAACACACCTGCAGCAACAGCAGCATACAGTACAGTGACACACACCATCAGCACCACACACACACACACACACACACATTACTGCCATACTGTCAGACTCACACAGGCTTACCGCCATACAGTCAGCCATACTGTAATGCAGTCAGTCAGTCATCAGGCCCAGTCACACACTCACACAGTCACACACTCACACAGTCACACACTCACACACTCACAAAGTGACAGTCACACACTCACACAGTCACAGCCATACTCACACACTCATGCAGTCATACAGTCCTGCAGACCCCAACACTGACCATCCTCATCAGAGCTGCTCCACTCTCCAGACTGCATTCAGACGCTCTGTTCTCATCACGGGCCTTCAGTCTGCATCTACACTGAGCTCAACTGCAGCTCTCACTGACTCACACTGGCTCACTCAGCCGCTCTCACTGACCCTCACTGGCTCACTCAGCCGCTCTCACTGACTCACACTGGCTCACTCAGCCGCTCTCACTGACCCTCACTGGCTCACTCAGCCGCTCTCACTGACCCTCACTGGCTCACTCAGCCGCTCTCACTGACTCACACTGGCTCACTCAGCCGCTCTGGTCCAGCACAGAGCAGATGACAGAGTTTCGGACTCGTGCTCAGAGGAGTTGGAGATCGGCTGATTATAGCCCAGAATGCCTCAGCTTCAGAAGACTCCAGTAATGAGGGCACAGTCAGAGATAATGAGGAAGAGCATCGTTATACATCATCACATCAGAGCCGGAGACGAGCTCAGAGCTGACTCCAGATCAGTGTCCGGCTCTCCTGCATCTGACAGCGGTTACTGAGAGCCTCTACAGAAGAGGACGAGTGAACAGATGAGGAAGATGATGAAGAAGAAGGTCATCAGTGCAGCACAGAGCCGATGCTGCACACACACACACACACACACACACACACACACACATACACACACACACACACACACTCCACTGTCTGCAGATCTCTCATTAACAGCCAGTCAGGTGTAAATGAGCTGCTGTAGGATTTATAAATAACAGCACAACATCAGAACACACACACACACACACACACACACACACACACACACACACACATTTATCCACATACTGTAACATCATGAGTGTGTTTGTGTACACACACACCGCTCGCTCAGAACACACAGCCCTACTGCTATTACTCTGCCGTCAGGTGATGACACCGCGTCTGCCCTCATGAAGAGACTAATATAAGACTGCTGAATGAAGCCTCTGATCAATCTGAGTGAATAACTGTGTGTGTGTGTGTGTGTGTGTGTGTGTGTGTGTGTGTGTGTATAGACTGAAGTAGACGCCTCACAAACACACACACACACACACACACACACACACACACACACACACACACACACACACACACACACTTTGGCCTCATTGTCAGACTGGTTGAGCTGCTCTGGAATATGATAAAAGAATAAACTGAGCTGAATCTGAGAATGAAACTCTGAACACACTCAGCCTGTTCACACACACACACACACACACACACACACACACACCTGCACATGTAAAACACAAGCATAAATCATGCAGTTTAATAAATATATCCCATTATGTGTAGCTGAAACCGAGCCCGGTGTGTGTGTGTGTGTGTGTGTGTGTGTGTGTGTGTGTGTGTGTGTGTGTGTGTGTGTGTGTGTGTTTATCCTCGGTGTGGGTTTAACGGCCTGTGGGTTCGGTTTCTCCTCCAGAACCGCGGATGGATCTGATGGGGGTTGAGCGGATATTTGCGGTTCTGTCGGTAATCGATCATTCATCAATCGATCATCGATCAGCGATGAACGCGACGCGGCAAAAACAGCGCGCTCTCCATCTGCGCGCGCCAGAACAGGTACACGCAGACGCGGGAGCGCGCACAGGCCGGTTCTCCAGAAAATTCGTTATCGACATCGACAGCTACTGATCAACAAACACGACACACCGATCTGTGTTTTCCGTCGCAACCGATGATGACCCAAACACCGACAGAGCGCGAGCGAGAGCGCGCGCGTGTCTGATTCTCCACAAATAAAGACAGGCGTGCACGCGCCCTGGAGCAGCCGCCGCACCGGGACCGGGAGCCTACCTCATCCTGCGGGTTCGGTCTCTGGCTCTGCTGCTCTTTGCTGGCCGTCATGCTGTAATGCCGCTTCAGATGCCGCTGAAAGAGCCGAAACACAGCCGATCTGGCGCTTCAGGCGCGCGCAGCACTGCAGAGCCGCTCCCGGTGACCGGCAGCACGAGCCTGAGGATCGGTTACCGAGAACAGCGAGTTCGGGTTCGGTGTCGGCGAGTCTGCACTGATGCAAACGGAGAAGGATCCGGTGGAGAAACAGCGGAGGAGAGAGAGAGAGACCGATGATGATGATGATGGAGGAGGAGGAGGAGGAGGAGGAGCAGCGGCACACCGACACACAGACCGACCGACCGACGGGAACACGCTCACAGAGAAACGGACGGACACAGGGATACACATACACGCACGCACGCACGCACGCACGCACGCACGCACGCACACACACACACACACACACACACACACACACACACACACACACACACACTGTATGGCTTTTCCTCCATCTACTGGCTCAATCGGGCCAGTGGTTCCGACTTTTACTTGTCCTGCCAAAAAAAGTGGTTAATACCTATTTCTGTGCCATATTTTAAATAATGTGTCAGAAGCCAAACACAAGCTCAGCATCACTTTACTCTAACACATCTGACAATATAAAATATCCAACACTGGTGTCAATAAATGTGGGAATATATGTGTGTGTAGTGTACAGTGGGCTGAAATATAGAGCAATAACAGATGAGCTGAGACTGCAGTCTGATCCTGAAGCAGGTCAGTGTTGATCTTCACAGCTGTCAGTGTAGAAATGAACACAACAACAGGCCGAACACAACACATTATTAGACAATGATCAGATGGTCATTTCTGTCAGATAGCGGATAAACAGCTCTCGCTCATATTTCAGCATGAGTTCACTTTCCTATTAGACATGAAACACATCTGCCGGTAGGAATGACACCCCACCCTGCTCATCATCCTCTTCATATAGCTGTATACACACAACCGTGACTCACTGATATAGCCTGGTTCAGTAGTTTGTTGGATCGCTCTGCTTTCCCCAGGCCATCGGGCAGTCCTTATTGTTGAGCCCTGCTATAGATCACAAAGTAGGGGTCACCAATCTCGCTCCTGGAGATCTGGTGCCCTGCAGGGTTTAGCGACAAACCTGACTCACCACACTTGCCTGGAAGTTTTAAGTATAGTAAGAGCTTGATTAGCTTGTTCAGGTGTGTTTGACAAGGGTTGGAGCTGAAATCTGCAGGACACCGGACCTCCAGGAACAAGTTTGGTAACCCCTGGTCTATAGATCATCATTGTAGATCATCACTATAGATCATCACTATAGATCATCACTATAGATCATCGCTGTAGATCATCACTGTAGATCATCACTATAGATCATCACTATAGATCATCATTGTAGATCATCACTATAGATCATCATTGTAGATCATCACTATAGATCATCATTGTAGATCATCACTATAGATCATCACTGTAGATCATCACTATAGATCGTCACTATAGATCATCACTATAGATCATCATTGTAGATCATCACTATAGATCATCATTGTAGATCATCACTATAGATCATCACTATAGATCATCACTATTATCATCACTATAGATCATCATTGTAGATCATCACTATAGATCATCATTGTAGATCATCACTATAGATCATCACTATAGATCATCATTGTAGATCATCACTATAGATCATCATTGTAGATCATCGCTATAGATCATCATTGTAGATCATCACTGTAGATCATCACTATAGATCATCACTATAGATCATCACTATAGATCATCACTATAGATCATCACTATAGATCATCACTGTAGATCATCACTGTAGATCATCACTATAGATCATCACTATAGATCATCACTGTAGATCATCACTGTAGATCATCACTATAGATCATCACTGTAGATCATCGCTGTAGATCATCACTATAGATCATCACTATAGATCATCACTATAGATCCTCACTATAGCTCATCACTGTAGATCATCACTATAGATCATCACTATAGATCATCACTATAGATCATCACTGTAGATCATCACTGTAGATCATCGCTGTAGATCATCACTATAGATCATCACTATAGATCATCACTATAGATCATCACTATAGATCATCACTATAGATCCTCACTATAGCTCATCACTGTAGATCATCACTGTAGATCATCACTGTAGATCATCACTATAGATCATCACTGTAGATCATCACTATAGATCATCACTGTAGATCATCACTATAGATCATCACTGTAGATCATCACTATAGATCATCACTGTAGATCATCACTATAGATCATCACTGTAGATCATCACTGTAGATCATCACTATAGATCATCACTATAGATCATCACTGTAGATCATCACTATAGATCATCACTGTAGATCATCGCTGTAGATCATCACTATAGATCATCACTATAGATCATCATTGTAGATCATCACTGTAGATCATCACTATAGATCATCACTATAGATCATCACTATAGATCATCGCTGTAGATCATCGCTATAGATCATCACTATAGATCATCACTATAGATCATCACTATAGATCATCACTATAGATCATCACTGTAGATCATCACTGTAGATCATCACTGTAGATCATCACTATAGATCATCACTGTAGATCATCACTATAGATCATCACTATAGATCATCACTATAGATCATCACTGTAGATCATCGCTGTAGATCATCGCTGTAGATCATCACTATAGATCATCACTATAGATCCTCACTATAGCTCATCACTGTAGATCATCACTATAGATCATCACTATAGATCATCACTGTAGATCATCACTATAGATCATCACTATAGATCATCACTATAGATCATCACTGTAGATCATCGCTGTAGATCAACACTATAGATCATCACTATAGATCATCACTATAGATCCTCACTATAGCTCATCACTGTAGATCATGACTGTAGATCATCACTGTAGATCATCACTATAGATCATCACTGTAGATCATCACTATAGATCATCACTGTAGATCATCACTATAGATCATCACTGTAGATCATCACTGTAGATCATCACTATAGATCATCACTGTAGATCATCACTGTAGATCATCACTATAGATCATCACTATAGATCATCACTGTAGATCATCACTATAGATCATCACTGTAGATCATCACTGTAGATCATCACTATAGATCATCACTATAGATCATCACTGTAGATCATCACTATAGATCATCACTGTAGATCATCGCTGTAGATCATCTCTATAGATCATCACTATAGATCATCACTATAGATCATCACTATAGATCATCATTGTAGATCATCACTATAGATCATCACTGTAGATCATCACTATAGATCATCGCTGTAGATCATCACTATAGATCATCACTATAGATCATCATTGTAGATCATCACTATAGATCATCATTGTAGATCATCACTATAGATCATCACTATAGATCATCATCATCATTGTAGATCATCACTATGGATCATCACTATAGATCATCACTGTAGATCATCACTGTAGATCATCACTGTGGATCATCACTGTAGATCATCACTGTAGATCATCACTATAGATCATCACTGTAGATCATCACTAGAGATCATCACTGTAGATCATCACTGTAGATCATCACTATAGATCATCACTATAGATCATCACTATGGATCATCACTATAGATCATCACTGTAGATCATCACTGTAGATCATCACTGTAGATCATCACTATAGATCATCACTATAGATCATCACTGTAGATCATCACTATAGATCATCACTATAGATCATCACTATAGATCATCACTGTAGATCATCGCTGTAGATCATCACTATAGATCATCACTATAGATCATCACTATAGATCATCACTGTAGATCATCACTATAGATCATCACTGTAGATCATCACTATAGATCATCACTATAGATCATCACTATAGATCATCACTGTAGATCATCGCTGTAGATCAACACTATAGATCATCACTATAGATCATCACTATAGATCCTCACTATAGCTCATCACTGTAGATCATGACTGTAGATCATCACTGTAGATCATCACTATAGATCATCACTGTAGATCATCACTATAGATCATCACTGTAGATCATCACTATAGATCATCACTGTAGATCATCACTGTAGATCATCACTATAGATCATCACTGTAGATCATCACTGTAGATCATCACTATAGATCATCACTATAGATCATCACTGTAGATCATCACTATAGATCATCACTGTAGATCATCACTGTAGATCATCACTATAGATCATCACTATAGATCATCACTGTAGATCATCACTATAGATCATCACTGTAGATCATCGCTGTAGATCATCTCTATAGATCATCACTATAGATCATCACTATAGATCATCACTATAGATCATCATTGTAGATCATCACTATAGATCATCACTGTAGATCATCACTATAGATCATCGCTGTAGATCATCACTATAGATCATCACTATAGATCATCATTGTAGATCATCACTATAGATCATCTTTGTAGATCATCACTATAGATCATCACTATAGATCATCATCATCATTGTAGATCATCACTATGGATCATCACTATAGATCATCACTGTAGATCATCACTGTAGATCATCACTGTGGATCATCACTGTAGATCATCACTGTAGATCATCACTATAGATCATCACTGTAGATCATCACTATAGATCATCACTGTAGATCATCACTGTAGATCATCACTATAGATCATCACTATAGATCATCACTATGGATCATCACTATAGATCATCACTGTAGATCATCACTGTAGATCATCACTGTAGATCATCACTATAGATCATCACTATAGATCATCACTGTAGATCATCACTATAGATCATCACTATAGATCATCACTGTAAATCATCGCTGTAGATCATCACTATAGATCATCACTATAGATCATCACTATAGATCATCACTGTAGATCATCACTATAGATCATCACTGTAGATCATCACTATAGATCATCACTGTAGATCATCACTGTAGATCATCACCATAGATCATCACTGTAGATCATCACTGTAGATCATCACTATAGATCATCACTATAGATCATCACTGTAGATCATCACTATAGATCATCACTGTAGATCATCACTGTAGATCATCACTATAGATCATCACTATAGATCATCACTGTAGATCATCACTATAGATCATCACTATAGATCATCACTATAGATCATCACTATAGATCATCATTGTAGATCATCACTATAGATCATCACTGTAGATCATCACTATAGATCATCGCTGTAGATCATCACTATAGATCATCACTATAGATCATCATTGTAGATCATCACTATAGATCATCATTGTAGATCATCACTATAGATCATCACTATAGATCATCATCATCATTGTAGATCATCACTATGGATCATCACTATAGATCATCACTGTAGATCATCACTGTAGATCATCACTGTGGATCATCACTGTAGATCATCACTGTAGATCATCACTATAGATCATCACTGTAGATCATCACTATAGATCATCACTGTAGATCATCACTGTAGATCATCACTATAGATCATCACTATAGATCATCACTGTAGATCATCACTGTAGATCATCACTGTAGATCATCACTGTAGATCATCACTATAGATCATCACTATAGATCATCACTGTAGATCATCACTATAGATCATCACTATAGATCATCACTGTAGATCATCACTGTAGATCATCACTGTAGATCATCACTGTAGATCATCACTATAGATCATCACTATAGATCATCACTGTAGATCATCACTATAGATCATCACTATAGATCATCACTATAGATCATCACTGTAGATCATCGCTGTAGATCATCACTATAGATCATCACTATAGATCATCACTATAGATCCTCACTATAGCTCATCACTGTAGATCATCACTATAGATCATCACTATAGATCATCACTGTAGATCATCACTATAGATCATCACTATAGATCATCACTGTAGATCATCGCTGTAGATCATCGCTATAGATCATCACTATAGATCATCACTATAGATCCTCACTATAGCTCAGCACTGTAGATCATCACTGTAGATCATCACTGTAGATCATCACTATAGATCATCACTGTAGATCATCACTATAGATCATCACTGTAGATCATCACTATAGATCATCACTGTAGATCATCACTGTAGATCATCACTATAGATCATCACTGTAGATCATCACTGTAGATCATCACTATAGATCATCGCTGTAGATCATCGCTATAGATCATCACTATAGATCATCACTATAGATCCTCACTATAGCTCAGCACTATAGATCATCACTGTAGATCATCACTGTAGATCATCACTGTAGATCATCACTATAGATCATCACTATAGATCATCACTGTAGATCATCACTATAGATCATCACTGTAGATCATCACTGTAGATCATCACTATAGATCATCACTGTAGATCATCACTGTAGATCATCACTATAGATCATCGCTGTAGATCATCGCTATAGATTATCACTATAGATCATCACTATAGATCCTCACTATAGCTCAGCACTGTAGATCATCACTGTAGATCATCACTATAGATCATCACTGTAGATCATCACTGTAGATCATCACTATAGATCATCACTGTAGATCATCACTGTAGATCATCACTATAGATCATCGCTGTAGATCATCGCTATAGATCATCACTATAGATCATCACTATAGATCCTCACTATAGCTCAGCACTGTAGATCATCACTGTAGATCATCACTGTAGATCATCACTGTAGATCATCACTGTAGATCATCACTGTAGATCATCACTATAGATCCTCACTATAGCTCAGCACTGTAGATCATCACTGTAGATCATCACTGTAGATCATCACTGTAGATCATCACTGTAGATCATCACTATAGATCATCACTGTAGATCATCACTATAGATCATCACTGTAGATCATCACTATAGATCATCACTGTAGATCATCACTGTAGATCATCACTGTAGATCATCACTATAGATCCTCACTATAGCTCAGCACTGTAGATCATCACTGTAGATCATCACTGTAGATCATCACTGTAGATCATCACTGTAGATCATCACTGTAGATCATCACTATAGATCCTCACTATAGCTCAGCACTGTAGATCATCACTGTAGATCATCACTGTAGATCATCACTGTAGATCATCACTGTAGATCATCACTATAGATCATCACTGTAGATCATCACTATAGATCATCACTGTAGATCATCACTATAGATCATCACTATAGATCATCACTATAGATCATCACTGTAGATCATCGCTGTAGATCATCACTATAGATCATCACTATAGATCATCACTATAGATCCTCACTATAGCTCATCACTGTAGATTATCACTATAGATCATCACTATAGATCATCACTGTAGATCATCACTATAGATCATCACTATAGATCATCACTGTAGATCATCGCTGTAGATCATCACTATAGATCATCACTATAGATCATCACTATAGATCCTCACTATAGCTCAGCACTGTAGATCATCACTGTAGATCATCACTGTAGATCATCACTGTAGATCATCACTATAGATCATCACTGTAGATCATCACTGTAGATCATCACTATAGATCATCACTATAGATCATCACTGTAGATCATCATTGTAGATCATCACTATAGATCATCACTGTAGATCATCACTATAGATCATCACTGTAGATCATCACTATAGATCATCGCTGTAGATCATCACTATAGATCATCACTATAGATCATCATTGTAGATCATCACTATAGATCATCATTGTAGATCATCACTATAGATCATCACTATAGATCATCACTGTAGATCATCACTATAGATCATCCTGTAGATCATCACTATAGATCATCACTGTAGATCATCACTATAGATCATCGCTGTAGATCATCACTATAGATCATCACTATAGATCATCATTGTAGATCATCACTATAGATCATCATTGTAGATCATCACTATAGATCATCACTATAGATCATCATTGTAGATCATCACTATGGATCATCACTATAGATCATCACTATAGATCATCACTGTAGATCATCACTGTGGATCATCACTGTAGA
>NC_133184.1:58877500-58892500 GCF_049306965.1 Danio rerio | reverse complement strand
GACAGACACAGACACAGACACAGACACACACACAGACACAGACACACACAGACACAGACACACACACACACACACACACACACACACACACAGACACACACACACACACAGTGTTAGTAAGCTGGTATCTGCTGTTATTGCCTCAGTTGGATAAGGTCTCTCTCAGGCTGATGGAGTTCTCTCTCAGTGGCACAGCAGACGCTGCAGTGCAGACCACACACTGAGCATGCTGTAATTCAGCGTACATCAGCGTACATGTGAACAAGACAGAAACACTGGGAGAGCTGTGTATATTAACTCTCTCTGAAACACAAACCCAGTCACAAAACACACACACTGCTGGAAATCCACCTCCAGTGTAAGCTGTGCGTGCGTGTGTGCGTGTGTGTGTGTGTGTCTGTGTCTGTGTGTGTGTGTGTGTGTCTGTGTCTGTATGTGTGTTTGTGTGTGTGGCTCAAATACTGTACAGTGTAATTTAGCAGAGAACTATGAGCGCTGCCTGCTGCTGTATCAGGGAGAAACAACACAACACAACCAGTGGTGGATTTAGGCCTGGGCAGTATGGGCATCGCCCAGGATGGCATCTTGCTGAGGGCAGCACAGGAAGACATAGTGCCCCATTCAAAGCTATGAGATAAGATTTACGTTATGCAAGTGTATTATTGAGAGTGGTTATCCCAGAATAAAGCTGTGAGGTATTCACATTCGGCATCTTTTGCATGCGCACGTTTGTTAATCTTCATGTACAATATGCAATAATGTTACTTTGACTGTTTTTTCAAACTTTCACTCGCCTAGCTCTTTGGCACAGACAGTGTTCAGGAAACCAAGAGATTTAAGGTCTGTCACACACTAGCTGGAGTTTTAAATGAAATGAGCGAATTAAAAAACGAGACATTTCTGATGACCTTAATCCCACTAATTCCGGGAGATTTCTAGGAGACAGAACGATACGGGAGATGGGCCTGAAATACGGGAGACTCCAGGGGAAAATGGGAGTGTTGATAGGTATGTACACTACACTACACTATACAACAACACACCGCTCTTCACTCATCAAGGAATACACCTTTCACCAATCAGGACTGGAGGATCAGTCATGTGCTCACACCTTAACACTAATGACTGACGAAGACATTCAGCAAACCCTGAGGAAAGACATGAACAACAGCAGGAGCTCCTCTGACAACACTGACTGATCAACACTGACTGATCAACAACACTGACTGATCAACAACACTGACTGATCAACACTGACTGATCAACACTGACTGATCAACACTGACTGATCAACACTGACTGATCAACACTGACTGATCAACACTGACTGATCAACAACACTGACTGATCAACACTGACTGATCAACAACACTGACTGATCAACAACACTGACTGATCAACAACACTGACTGATCAACACTGACTGATCAACAACACTGACTGATCAACACTGACTGATCAACACTGACTGATCAACAACACTGACTGATCAACAACACTGACTGATCAACACTGACTGATCAACAACACTGACTGATCAACACTGACTGATCAACAACACTGACTGATCAACACTGACTGATCAACAACACTGACTGATCAACACTGACTGATCAACACTGACTGATCAACAACACTGACTGATCAACACTGACTGATCAACACTGACTGATCAACAACACTGACTGATTCGTGCTGTCTGCTTTATTAATCTGCTGATTACACTGAAGGAGACTCTGGCGCTCTCTAGTGGAGAAGAGGAGCAGCACAGAGAAAACAATACAGCACACAAACACACACACACACACACACACACACACACACACACACACACACACACACACACACACACAACTGTGCAACAGAAACAAACATACACACATACACTCATGTACAGCAGAGGAACACACACACACACCTGACCATACCTCTATACCTCTAATTACTCCTGTTTTATAGTTCCTTTCATTTATGCCACTAGAGGAAGACAGCAGCACACACAAACACACACACACACACCATCAGTGATGTTCATTGCAGCACACAGCCACTAGGGGGAGACCTAACCCTAACCCTAACACACAGACACCAACACACTCAGGGATGTCCAGTATTTCAGACATGTCACATGTCCAGTGTCAGCAGTGTGGTGTCCTCTGTGATGATGATGATGACGATGATTGGTTCACGTGTTGTATCAGAACACTTCAGTGTTTTGTGTGTGTGTGTGTGTGTGTGTGTGTGTGTGTGTGTGTTTAATATACTGTAACACACTCTGTAAGAGTCTACATGATGACATCATACACATGCAGCTTCTGATTGGTGCTTTTCAGAGTATGCAGAATCTATACTCAGGTAAAAGTACAAGTAACAATCTTTTAAGTTACTCGAGAAAGAGTAAAGGAGTATCTGATGAAAAAATTACTCAAGTAAATAGTTTTCAATAGCTTTTTTATAAATGGTAAATAGTAAAAAGCTTTTTTGTGATTGTTTCCAGAACAAACCATCATATATGACTTGCCTAATTACTCTAACTTTACCCTACTTTACACGTCACTTGAAGAATATCTAGTCTAATATTATTTACTGTCATGGCAAAGAGAAAAGAAAACTGTTATAAGAAATGAGTTATTAAAAATGCAGAAATTACACAGAGATGAATAAAATAATTCTGTTAACAATAGTAATATATACAGCGTTTAATGTTAGTAAAATCCTGTTTAAAGGTTGTATGTGTAATGGTTAACAGTGTGAATGAGTAATGTGTGCAGGGCTGATCTGGTGTTCCAGTATACAGCAGTTTCTTTAATTATCCCATAGTTACTATTAATAATGTTCAGATGTGGATAAAGTTGACTCTGACCACAGCGTGAGTTTCAGGTTGGAGCTGTATGTTGTCATGTCAGTTCGATGTGTGCATCACATTATCAAACTGTTCTTGTTGACATCTTGGAGTAAAAACCGAGACTGAACTTGAGGCCGGGTGATCTGGCCTGATAGACTCACTGCACAGACAGCGTGACCGTCCTTCTCGGAACTGCAGATGGTCATGGGTGACCGCAGTATAAACTCGCACATCTTCCTCGACTTCAGCCATTATTGCAACAGGCGTGCACGCTCTAACCGAAAGCGGGAGACGCGTCTGCAACCTCACAACCTCTGTGAGCTTATAAGCACTTAAAAGTTCATAGAATTGACTTCATTTTAAAATAGAAATATAATTGTGTAAGAGTATTGTGATGAGAGATGCTCGGTGTCTGATCAGTAGTAAATGTCTGCATCAACACTTTGCATATGCAGGACTGTTGCCGGCTCACGTGTGCAGAGGAGAGCAAACACCAAATATCATCAGTGCAGATATCAATAATGAAACTGTGTCTATCAGAAAATTATTATAATGTTTAATAATAATGCTTTAAGTGTTTAGTTTAAACACCTATAGTCTTTCTTTAGCAGTTGTTTTGTTTTATAGATGTTAATAATGAATGTTGAAGAGTTTCTTTAAACATGTGCTTTATATGAGGATTCATGTTTAATCTGGAAGTTATTCATAACCCCTGCGCCTCAGTCATAATGATCATAGGTATTGTAATAAAGGAGTGTCCAACACTGATGGAGCTCTTATATTGTACCATAACAGGTGCAGAACAGCATCATGAGAGCTCGTGTCTGTATATGGTTCAGCTTTTATGAAGGTGCATCACTGTTCCTCCGTGTAGCTGTTTTCTGAGAGGGCAACATTCAGCATGAGCTCTCTATAAAGCGGAGCTCTCGGTTTGAGCAAATAAACACTGTAGCTGACGCTGATTAGTCAGCTTGTATGTGGTTTATTGTTTTCTTTTTCATTATTTGAATGTGTATGTTTATGTTTATGTTTATGTTTATGTTACTAATTTCTTTGTTTCCGGTTGGCTTGAGTGGGAGGTCACATGGTTCTCTTTGGTTGATTTACCCTGTGAGAGTTTGTGTGGTCACTCAGCATGGTGAGATCTCAGCGCAAGCTCCTGTTCAACGCTCCTGCTTATTCTACAGCTGCTCATCTGGCCAACACGGTAAAGCAAACATTGTTTTGTAATTATTTATTTTGATGTCCTGTCGATTTATGTTTGTGTTAAACATTTGGTTTGTTTATTTATCCATTAGTTTTCACGGTGTTCAATAAAGGAAATGCATACAGACATCAGTATTTGGAAGCGTGGACTGTTTTAATAACCGGCGGGTAATTACAAACCATATTGCTCCTGCTGCTGCTGTGTAACGGGAGTCTGGAGGCTCAGTATAGACTGCAGTATTGTTCAATATCTGTGTCTCGTGTACTGTACTGTGCCACTTTAACATCTCTCCTGTTAGAGTCCATCTACTAGCCCAATGATGAAACTAACAGCACGCTCGAAGGTTTAATGTCCCAATTTTTAATTTTAAAGTTTAATTTTATTATTTATTAGAATGTATTTATATTCGTGTTTTTTAGCTCCGAATTCAATCTGACTCCAATTTAATGATCCTAAAATTTAGACTGTATTTCTAATTGTGTGAACGGATCACATTCATCATTTATGATTTAATGTAAAGTACTGATCTATATCTGGGGTCCGATATTCTAAACTGTATGTTCATTAGAGACCAACATCGCTCAGAGTTCCTCACCCCGGGTTTGCGCTTCTTCTCACGGACAGTATGTCGACACTCTGAAAATAGTCAGAGGATGCAGGATTAACTAATATTCAAATGGGCCGGTTGCCTAACACTCACCTAATCCTAAAAGAACAGATCCTTCAGCCAAACCCGTGCAACCTGCTGCTTCCAGAGGTTAGTTGATTAAAGGGTCTACATGTTCTCATCGGCTCTCTATAGCTACATATAATCACATCCGCCTATCAATCAAAACACACACAACACACAACAGCGCCTGTCCACTGTATAACACACACACACACACACACACACACACACACACACAACAGCGTCTGTCCACTGTATAACACACACACACACAACACACAACAGCGTCTGTCCACTGTATAACACACACACACACACACAACAGCGTCTGTCCACTGTATAACACACACACACAACACACAACAGCGTCTGTCCACTGTATAACACACACATCACAGATACTGGCTATGCCTGACGCTTCAGCAGTGTGTGTTTGTTAGCAACACAACATAACACACAGAACAGAACAGAACAGAGGGAGCGAGTTCTCGATCTCCTGCGCTGGATTTAGTGTATGTGGAGTAAACACAGACGTGTGCAGCTCAAGCACATCTCTACATCACACACACACACACACACACACACACACACACACACACACACACACACACTGTTTACAAAGATCTCTGCAGCTGTAGTGTGTGTGTGTGTGTGTGTGTGTGTGTGTGTGTGTGTGTGTGTGTGTGTGTGTGTGTGTGTGTGTGTGTGTGTGTGTGTGTAATGAACAAACATCCGGAACACTGACCTCACAGGTTTACAGTGGTGAGGAGGAGATTTACCCGGCAGTAAACACTGGAGACGAGGATGACACAGCATTGCAGCGTGTGTGTGTTTATATGTGTGTGTGAGAGTGTGTGTGTGTAGATATGAGCACATCTTCATCTACACTCACTAATATCTCCTCCATCAGCCACAAGACCAATCATGGGAAACTAAACACACACACACACACACACACCTGAAGAACATCTCTGCTGCTTTACCTGCTGAATACAGTAACCCAAGCTCACAGGGGGCGTCGGCATCAGCATCACCATCGTCATGACAACAGCCAATCACACAGGACCACAGCCCAACTCAAATATTCACTAATGAAGAGCGCAGACGCCATTCCAGCGCTTCAGCAACACCAGCGTCCATTACTGATACACACTCACACACTTCATACACACCATACACTCACACACTTCATACACACCACACACTCACACATTTCATACACACCACACACTCACACACTCCATACACACCACACACTCACACACTTCATACACACCACACACTCACACACTCCATACACACCACACACTCACACACTCCATACACACCACACACTCACACACTCCATACACACCACACACTCACACACTTCATACACACCACACACTCACACACTCCATACACACCACACACTCACACACTCCATACACACCACACACTCGCACACTTCATACACACCACACACTCACACACTTCATACACACCACACACTCGCACACTCCATACACACCACACACTCGCACACTCCATACACACCACACACTCACACACTCCATACACACCACACACTCACACACTTCATACACACCACACACTCACACACTCCATACACACCACACACTCACACACTCCATACACACCACACACTCACACACTTCATACACACCACACACTCACACACTCCATACACACCACACACTCACACACTCCATACACACCACACACTCGCACACTCCATACACACCACACACTCACACACTCCATACACACCACACACTCGCACACTTCACACACACCACACACTCAGACACTTCATACACACCACACACTCACACACTCCATACACACCACACACGCACACACTCCATACACACCACACACCACACACTTCATACACACCACACACTCACACACTCCATACACACCACACACTCACACACTCCATACACACCACACACGCACACACTTCATACACACCACACACTCACACACTTCATACACACCACACACTCACACACTCCATACACACCACACACGCACACACTTCATACACACCACACACTCACACACTTCATACACACCACACACTCACACACTTCATACACACCACACACTCACACACTTCATACACACCACACACTCACACACTTCATACACACCACACACTCACACACTTCATACACACCACACACTCACACACTCCATACACACCACACACTCACACACTTCATACACACCACACACTCACACACTCCATACACACCACACACTCACACACTTCATACACACCACACACTCAGACACTTCATACACACCACACACCACACACTTCATACACACCACACCCTCACACACTTCATACACACCACACACTCACACACTTCATACACACCACACACTCACACACTTCATACACACCACACACTCACACACTTCATACACACCACACACTCCATACACACCACACACTCACACACTCCATACACACCACACACTCACACACTTCATACACACCACACACTCACACACTTCATACACACCACACACGCACACACTTCATACACACCACACACTCACACACTTCATACACACCACACACTCACACACTTCATACACACCACACACTCACACACTCCATACACACCACACACTCACACACTTCATACACACCACACACTCACACACTCCATACACACCACACACTCACACACTTCATACACACCACACACTCAGACACTTCATACACACCACACACCACACACTTCATACACACCACACCCTCACACACTTCATACACACCACACACTCACACACTTCATACACACCACACACTCACACACTTCATACACACCACACACTCACACACTTCATACACACCACACACTCACACACTTCATACACACCACACACTCCATACACACCACACACTCACACACTCCATACACACCACACACTCACACACTTCATACACACCACACACTCACACACTTCATACACACCACACACGCACACACTTCATACACACCACACACTCAGACACTTCATACACACCACACACCACACACTTCATACACACTCACACACTTGTGTGAGGCAGGTCAGGTCAGTGTGGTGTACGGCGCCCCCCAGAGGTCAGGCAGGACTCTCAGAATGACGGACTGATCTCCTGCAGAAGCTCAGAGATGTGGATACAGCCGGATGATGTTAGAGCAGAGTCCGCCTCAGTGTGTCAGGAATCCAGCACACCGTCAGCGGATGAGTGTGTCTGCGTCTCTTATCCTGGTGCAGCTGAGCTGTCGAGTGTGTGTCTGACAGCAGATATAGAGACGCATCCTGAACACACTCCAGAACACTGTCAGAAACCACCTCTGTACACTACATAGTGCACTAGTTGAGGGAACAGCCACTTCTAGTGTGGTCCAAAACCATAGTGGACACTGAAGTGCACTCACTCAATCCCACAATGCACTGCAATACCCATGCTGCGTCCCACACCTCATACTTCCTGTGTGAGGGAGTCATGGAGCAGGAAAACACACACAGAACAGCCTCTGCACCGCTTCAGTCATGCTGCAGGAGGACTACACAGGCGGACTACTGTAGGGAACAGTGAACAAGGCTGTGGGGACATTTCAGACACCACCGCAGACACAGAGTGTGTGTTTGGGAAACACTGCTGTACACACACGTCATCTGAGACGGTCATGCAGATACACACTTCAGCAGGTACACAACTGGATACTCACACAGGAACAAACCTCTGTGTGTGTGTGTGTGTGTGTGTGTGTGTGTGTGTGTGTGTGTGTGTGTGTGTAACCTGAACTTTCATTATGAGCATATATCTGGTCACAGAGAGCCTCTGTGAAGGTAATATGAGCACGCAAACACACCACGATCATACAAACCAACCTGTGTGTGTGTGTTGAAAGAACTGCTCATGATAACAGAGGAACCAACCGCATCCGCAGATCAATTACACACACACACACACACACACACACACACACACACACACACACACACACACACACACACACACACACACAGGTCTAGAGAGAGTTGTTCCAATCATATTTGCAGGTTTCAGAGACCCGGCTCCTCTGCTCAGGTGTCCCTCAGGGCTCAGTTCTGGTCTCGTCTTCTCAGTTCACCCCTCACTGCTGCTTCTCCTCCTCTTCTCTCTGTCCTGCAGAAGCACACAGCGCTCTGACTCTCTCTCTCTCTCTGTCTCTCTCTCTGACTCTCTCTCTCTGTCTCTCTCTCTCTGACTCTCTCTCTCTGTCTCTCGCTCTTCATCTTCCCTGATGCTCAACATCATTTCTCCATCCAGCGGTGTCATGTCCCTGATCTTCTGCAGGGGTGTGAGATGTCCAGCAGTCCTCCACACAGGTACAGCTGATCATGGAAAGCTCATCATTAGAGACGCACTGGAATCACGATTCTGGTCCCCAGCAGAATACTGCATGTTCTGTTATTGGCCAGAAGGTGAACCCCGAGCTCATCATGGACACCAGTGATGGGAGACGAGGCCGGGAAATGTCACGATCACCCGATAACCCGATCACAATACACCAATATCACACACCATACAAGCATTGTGCAGTCCTAGAACACACACACTCTGCAGAACACACTCACTGCAGAACACACACACTCTGCAGAACACACTCACTGCAGAACACACAGCGGGATATAGGGCAGATGTCGTGTCGGTGCGCGGGCATCATCACAGTATCAGTGTGTGTGTGTGTGTGTGTGTTTGGTGTTTGGGCTTCAACACATGAACGCAGCGGCTGAGCTGAGATCAGGACTCTGCTGTTTGCTTCTCTGTTGTTTCTCTTGTGAGTTCTGCTCTGGAGAGTTGATCAGCAATACAGAATCAATAATCCAGCTCAGGGTTCAGCCCCGCTCTCCTGGATTCAGTGTGAATGTCCTGATGAACATGGCAGATGTCTGCGCTCAGCGCTCACACAAACACACTCAGACTCTGGAATCTGGACGGGGTCGCTGCGCTGTGTGTGTGTGTGTTTGTGTGTGTGTGTGTGTGTGTGTTATTTGGGTCATTTTGACTTTTTCCTTACAGCAGCACTAAACTCAGCTCATGACACACACACACACACACACACACACACACACACACACCTGATCAGATCAGCTGAATGAGGATTATTGATGAGCCGTGTTTGATTAGACAGCAGCTGCAGGAACAGCTCTAGTAATAATAACTGTACAGTAATAAAGCTGAAACACTCACTGCGATGCTCCTGGAGGACCGACATCTGACCGGGTGAGAAACACTGGCCGTCTGATTCATCCAGGATCCGGAGGGAGAGACTGACTGACAGACAGGAGGACAACTGCTGGGGAAACTCCAGGGTGTGTGTGTGTGCGAGCCTGCCTCTCTCTCTCTCTCTCTCCCTCCCTCTGTGTGTGTGTGTTTGTGTGTGTGTGTGTGTGTGTGTGCGAGCCTCTCTCTCTCTCTCTCTCTCTATTTATGTGTGCTTTCTCTCCCTCCATCCCTCTGTGTGTGTGTGTGTGTGTGTGTGTGTGTGTGTGTGTGTGTGTGTGTGTGTGTGTGTGTGCGTCACCTGTTGAACACACTCCCTCAGGTCTGTCGTGGATGCTGGATCAGTAATAATTCCAGGCTTCTCCACGATGGACACCTTCGGCTCCTAGACTGCAGCTCTGCACAAGAGGAGAGGAGAATGGTGGAGTCCAGCTGAGCCTGGCTTCTCTCCCGGTCTTTTAATTCTTCACTTTGGTCAGTTGGTGAAGTTTGTTCCTCCACTGTCTCACATGGTTCAGGATCTGTAGAGCTGTGCATGGATGGATTTACTCGTCAGTGTTTGGACTCTCAGCAGTGAGGATTGAACTGGACTATGATCTTCTATGTGAAGCTGCTTTGTGTTTGGGTGAGTTCAGTAGTTGAGTTAAGAGCCAGAATACTCCGGCAGATCGCAGTGACGGGTTCTCCATGGTCACTTTGAACTATTAGCCCTTGCATATGCTTGGTCAAGGGACCACAAAGCTCCTCAGCTCGCCCTGCTGAACAGATGATGCACTTTCAGGTGATGCACTGTTTAGGCATTGAGGCAGTGTTTCAGATCTGAGTTATACAGTAGGCAGAGGACTCCCGGCACTACGAGCATTTGCACATACTCCACCATCAGTGCAGGGGGAGCTAGCCTGAGATCAGCTCATCAGAGACCTTCACCCTCTCAACTACACATACATCAAGGACACTTGGCTGATGGGAGACAGAAAGGGGGCGCAGTAGTAGTGCCCATAGAGACACAGAAGACACTGCAGTTCAGCTCCGGACAGTGGCCGGCACTTGGACAGTGGCACTTATGAAAGGAAGGGGTCTGTTGACACTGAGTGTGAAGTCAGCACTTGCAGCATCTGGTATGGATAGCTGAGCTACACGACCGCTATATTTTGAAGTTGGCCTTACTGAAGAATCATGGCTGTTAAAATAGACCACAATGCGGTTCAGCACTGGACTTGTAGTGAAGATGAGCCCTCCAGAGGTCCGTCACATGGATGGACTGACATGCAGTGACCAGAAGACTCGGATCCCCTTCCCAGTGTTGGTGAATGTCTGAATGTGGTGGCGGAGTCTTACTGGTTTAACTCCCTAGATTTAAAAAGTGGATACTGGCAAGTTGCGCTGACACCAGAAGCTCCACCCAAAACAGCTCTTTGCACCGGTAAAGGCTTTTTTGCCAAATTAAAGTTCTTTGTTTTGGCTTTTGGAATCTGCTGCAACCTGTGGGCACCTAATGATGAGGATACTCGAGGACATTCCAAAGCAGCTGTGTCTAGTGTTTCTGGAGGACATCTTGGCACATGGGAACTTCATCATTGCTGCAGTCACAGCCTTGAGAATAGTGCTGGAGAGAATTAGATCTGCAGGGCTGATGGTAAATCACGATAAGTGCCAACTTCTGAGCAGAGAAGTGCACGACAAGAGTTGTTTGCCATCAGACATTTCAAGTATGATTTGTGCAGTCAGCATTTCTGTGTGCTCAGACCATGCACAACTACAGTGGATCATGCTCTTCAAGGAGCCTGATGGCCAAATGGCTCTTTGACTTGAGGAACTGCAGGGTTAACAGTTTACCAGGACACATCATGCAGGGGTTTGCTATGCTTATGCTGATGCTCTGTCTAGAAGGCCATATAGCAGGGAGGAGTGCAGAAGAGCAGCCGGGGGAATGAACTGCACACCGGGAGGCAGGGGCAGCAACAGCCCTGAACCAGTGTGCAAAGAGCCACAACAGGTGTATGTGTCTGAGCTGGTGGAAAATAGGATCCAAATGAGTGAATGAGACATGACGTGGAGAACTGCTGTAGGCACTGTGGTCTGTGTACAGCCCAGAAGGGTTTACAAGAACAATGTAGGGTCCAGCTGCAGCAGTTTCTGGTAGTGGAGACATGTCTATGGGTAGGTGTGGGCATTCTTACTCTGTTCTCAAGCTCCAAACAGGGAAGTTGTTTAGTCTTGACCACTATAAAGTATTTCACAAAATGGCTTATGCAATGCTGGTCCATGTTAACTTTCATTGATCAGTTGGACTGGGATGTACATCTGCCTCTAGCCCTTATGATACGTTGCACAGCAGTTCAGGACTCAGGCTCATGCTCTCCAGCCCTGCTCAGGTTGGGTATGGAGATCAGAACACCTGCCAGATGCTCCACCGAGAGTTAGTTAGGTAGAAGGGGACATGCCCAACACTGGACAGTCACTGGGTGGGGACATGCACAATACTGGAGAAACTGGGTGAGGTTGTGTATTGAGTGCAGCTGCCTCCCTGAGGGCATTAGTGGCATTACATCAGGATAAACCCTACCAGGGCTCTGCATTACCACAGTTTGGTACTGAGGGTGGGTGCCCAAACCAGATGAACTGGCCGCTAGTGATCAGGAGGGATTGTTCACAGAATGGGGAGGACTTAGTTCCGGAACAGGAAAGTTGTAGACCCCTAAGGAGTGTTCCAGGAGAAAGAGGAGACCTCCAGCCAGGTTTCAAGACTGTCTTCAGGGTGGAAGAGTTCAGAAGGAGGGGGTGTAGTAGCGTGTTCAGTGTTGTTCTGTGTAATGTGATAATGTTGTACTTCATTCTTTACTGCTAATGACTTAGTGAGTTGAGAACAAGCCTTCGCCCCGTGTGTGGAAATGGAAAGGTTGAGGAGGGAAAGTTTCCTGCTGTTGTCAGTGTGTTTATCTGTGTTACAGCGCATGTGTACGGCACTGCTGCGGCCGACAACAGCCTCAATAAACACCTCTTGATGCTTGTGAATTGCCCATGCAAGATCTCTGCAGGTTTCACAGTTAAATTTAAGACTTTAAGACATTTTTAAGACCATCACGAATGAAATTTGAGACTCATAAAGGGCTGAAGGCTGAGGAAACTTTCAAATGAATTTTCAAAAAATGTATTCAAGTTTAATACATTTAATATTACAATAATAATTATAAATATTTTAAATATTGTATAAAACAAGCAAGCTCCACTTGTATCCATATTTTTTATCCAATATAAACTTTCTTTAAAATAAAAATAAACAAATATTTTAAAAGTGTTGAAAACTATAATAAACTAGATCTGCACAGCTATGTGTCCATGTTGGAGTCCTCGGCAGTAACCACAGAGCACTTTTAAAGAAATGTTATTGAAGGAAAATAATTAAAGCATTATGAGAGTTAAAAATTACTGTGTAAAATAAAAGTGTGAAGTTTCATTGAGATTGATTGTTGATGATTGTATGGGTTTTGCCAGATTGAGAAGCAATAAATGAACAGAGAAAACTGATGACCTGTTAAAAGACAATGTAAGACCAAAAACACAATATTTCAGTAAATCTAAGACTTTTTAAGCCCCCAAAAATAAAAAATAAAGAAAGAATATTCCCAGTGATGGGTTGCATCTGGAAGGGCATCCGCTGTGTAAAACATATGCTGGATAAGTTGGCGGTTCGTTCCGCTGTGGTGACCCCTGATGAATAAAGGGACTAAGCTGAAAGGAAAATGAATGAATGAATGCCCTAAAATCTGGATTCTGAGCTTTAAAGATCTGTTAAGACCCTACAGAAACCCTGCCATGGACAGCAGAAGATATGGACCTAGTGTCTGACGTCACCCTTCGGTTTCTGAAGAGTGCAAATTAAGCTACAAGTGGGCGTGGCCAACCGTAACCATTTTGTTTATGCATTATCATGCCAACCGGGGGTGACTGAAAAAGGGCAAAGAGGCGGGCAGAGCTACAGATTCCTGCGAGCATTTTGCTTATACAGGCATTTCATAGGGAGAAACGCCTAAAGCTGCGCTCACACTAGAGTTTGAAAATTCTGTCGTACCTGTGATTAAAATTCTGTGATATGGACCTCTTCTGTGAAAGAGGGCGGGATTAAACAACATAATTAGACATTAATAAAGCGGGTGATTCCTCCATATTTTAAATTTGTGTACAGACAGGTCATGTTTTGATTGGTCACACACCGTCAAGAGATGCAGTTTCGCAGGTCAGAGTTCACCAAGCTGGAACTGCACCGCAGCGACCTGCAAAACTTGATGCCTGTGTATCCGGTCTGACTCATTCGTGTGTGTATGAATGAAAGTCTATAGGGAGAACAGTGCAGTTTACCGCAGCTTAATACTTCATCACCTGCGGCTCGTCTGTGTTCTGACATGTGCTGGGCTGTACACTATATCAGTAAAGTGTTTCGTCTTTTATAAACACACTGAGCCACTACTGTTATCTACTGATGAACAACATGAATTACTCCCAAACACTTCTGATGAAGACTGTGTATTCTCTGATAACTGCAGGAAATAATCCTGAAAGGCAGCTGACTGTGTAAAGCCACCGAAAACAACACAACAATACTAAATATACGCCAAGCTCAGCGGCTAATCAGCCGGAATCAGCTGAGGTGACGTGAAGACCAGATCCAGTGAAGAGATGACGCCAACCATCGAGGACGTCTAGTACAACACACACACACACTCAATACACTCCATTATACATCTACACACAGACATCACTCATATGCTAAATAACTGCAGGCTAACTGTGTTAACAATATCTGTAACTGTGCTTAAAGTGATTGGTTAAAGTTGTTGGTACCCAACAGTTGCAGTAATAACCTTCACTGACTGTAATGCAGTGATGTTTCTGTAAAGCTGCTTCAGACAACCGCTAATGTGACCGCGCTACACAAACAAGCTTAAATTGAATGAACAGAGGCTATGCTAATTACCATGCTAGCCATACTT